>NC_056751.1:179181842-179274342 GCF_019279795.1 Protopterus annectens
ATGTATGTGATCTATATTCCATAACATGGACAGTGTCTGGGTTGTGCACATGTCCCACACACATGTTGTTTGATGTGTGGAAGTGTACTTGAGGTCTCTGGGGCATGTTGTGTGGACAGATTATTATCTTTTGATGTAGCATTCCTGACCTCATTTGGTAAGACCTGGCTATGGAACTGAGGTTGTGCTTGCACGTACATTGACAGCATGATACAGGTATTCAGTGGAGTTAGTGGCATCTGTCCATACAAGGCATGTGTATAAGACATGGCATTCCATTTGTGGGTTACATTTGCAGACTCTGCAGTTGTTGCAGGCATCCAGTGGGGAACATAGCAAAAAGACCACTATATGCATTTATTTGCCTACTGTAGGGATGGAACAGGGTGTCATGTCCTTTTACTTGCTGGATAACACACAGGAGATGTAACACATCACAGTACTTTCTAATGTCAGTGGCACTGTTGTGGTCAACAGGCATGTAGTCCACTGCAATCACACTGTGGTTACTATCTGTGAGGCAATATGTAGGGAACTACCAATATAGTGTTTGTTGCCTAGCCAAGTGTGTCTGTGTATGAGACATGGGTGGAGAGTGTTCTCTGAGTAATACAAGGGTTGCCTATATTGTTCACTCCATAATGTCACATGTAGGGCTATGGATTGTCTACACCATCCTTTCTGGTGTTTGACATCTGTTTCCCTTATAAGGTGGACATTGTGACATCTACTAGGTCCTCAACATAATAATCTAGCAAAGCTCACCCCACAATGCATCCTGTTATTACACAATCACAGCAGCCTCCAACCAGGATACTGATGACACACACACATTTGCCAGTACTGGGATTCAAACCCCTACCTAGCTATGTATTACTACTATAGTGGACCTCATTTATCACATGTGCCATGGAGCTTATAGGATGGATGTTGTTCCAAGGTACTTCTAAGGAGATGAACATCACCATCCCTTGTAAATACTGGCATTGGGTGATGTAGTGGGTGACAGATTTGCCAGGGGTGAGGTTCAAACTTCTAACAATCTTTATGGACCATTATATTACGCATTTACCACATGCACCACTGACCTGACATGGTTTAGTGTTGGCAACAGGTACTTCTAAGGTGGATGATATCTGCAGGACTGCTAAAGTCAGGTTCTGAGATGTGTACTAGGTATAAATGAGCCAGAATCTTTGAGATACACATACAAACACTTGTCACAGATGAGTTTCAAACCCATACCTGTGCAGTTACTGCTACTAAAGTGGTTCGCATTTATGGCACATGCCATGGAGCTTATAGGTGCTAGGTCTTGTCCACAGGGGTATTTCAAGGTGACTGACATCAGCAGGTTTCCTAAAGTAGGGAAATGGGAAGTGTAGTGTCTGTGAATGGCCTCAAAATCCTTAATTTCTACACACACACACACACACACACACACACACACACACACACACACACACACACACACACAGACAAAGTTTTACAGTTGTCATGTCTGGGATTAGAACTCCTTCCTAACTAGTATGTTACACTACAGCATTATGCAGTTATTGCATGTGCCACAGAGCTTACAGGGCTAGCCTTTGTCCAAAAGGGTATTTCAAGGTGACTGATATCAGGCAAGCTTGCTAAAGTAGGACAATGGGAGGTGTAGTGACTGTAAATGGCCTCAAAATCATTAATCTCCACACACACACACACACACACACACACACACACACACACACACACACACACACACACACACACACACACACACACAGTTTCACAGTTGCCATGTCTGGGACTAAAACTCCTATCTAACTAGTATGTTAAACTACAGCATTATGCAGTTATCACAAGCACCACAGAGCTTATGAGGCTGAGAATTGGCCAGAGGGTTATTTCAAGGTGACTGACATAAGCATGACTCCTAACATGGGCAATAGGAAATGCAGTGTGTGAATTGGCCATAAACTATTTCTCTGGAAACACACAACACTCAGTCACACACAACTTTACATTTGACAGGACTGGGTATACAAATGCCAGATGAATACTGATTTGTACTATCATATTACACACCACAGACGCTATAGGGCTGAGGGCTACCAAAAGCAAATGTCTACAGTGATTGACATCGGCACATCATGTGATATTGGCCAATTGGATGTGTGGTGGGTGGGACAGGACTCATGATGGCTATCTCTTTGTCACTGTCTGCCTCTCACTTCCCCACATCTCTGTGTGTGTATGTTTGACCTATTATAGTGTGTTGGCCTTGGATATGTGTGAGTATTCCTATCCAATGTGTGTGCAAAGCATGAATGGTGTGCAATGTGGTGTGTGTGCACAGACACCTGCAACTGACAGATATATATAGCCCACTGTTGTTGTCAGAAATGAGCTTCAATTCTCTAGTGTTGGAGCATGCCCAGTATGACCTTCGGTATTTTGTTGTCAGACATGGGCTTCATTTCTCTAAGTGTAGGAGCATGCCCTGTATGACCTTCTGTATTGAGTATGTGAATCCATTCCAGGTAGGTTGTACTCCAGTGCAAGATTTTGTGTTCTACACCTACAGCTAGCAACCTGTTTCTGCAGGATATCTGTAGATAGGTTGACAATATGGAGTCACAATGGGCGAAATATAGTGGGATACTGTAAATATTGTGTCTGTGCTGCTTGTGTTACATGGTTGGTGTTAGCAGAGATATTCTGATATATGTATTGTTTTACACTGTGATGTATTATGTCATCAACTACTGACAGATATACTTATTTGCTCACAGTTATTTCCTGGGAAATACAAGATGAATGAAGCTGTGTCCAGTATTGTGATCTGCAGCCTATATATTCTTGCACACTCATGCCATTCTTGAGGGGTAGCTGCAGACACTTGCTGATGGGTCTGTGTAAATGGTCCAGCACCTTGGTACTGTGGTGGCTGAGGATCTCCTGCTTGTACATCTATTGGCATAAAGGAATGGCCATATCCTTCTGTGGCCAAACCTCTCAATTGTACAGATTCACCCAGGTTACCCAGAGACAGGGCTCATATATCTGGTCAGTTCCCCTTCACATTATGGTTTACAAGCAGGTTTGTAGCCACCCATTACTGGGTTTGCTGGCAGGGGTAGTATGGGCACACATCAGAGTTTCAGACTTCACACAGTCCATTGTGTCCATGCTTCTACACCCCCACTCTGTTATTCTACCTCTTCTTAGCATTATGTGAGCGATATCTGAGAAGTATCCCTGTAGTTGTCCCTTCATTCCACCAGTATTTAGGGGTTGGTCCACAGTTCATGCAGTAGGTCATGGTGGGCATGCTACTGGGATTTGTTGATATGGCCTTGCATTGATGTTCTGTGGACTGTGTTATGTTGTTAGTTGGGGCCTCATGAGATAACATACATTGGCAGTACGGGTGAGGCACAGGACTTTGACAGATGACTTTAGGACATTTGGTAGTGATGCAGGCCATATTTAGCAGGCTAGTGCATTCTGTCACTCCTACAGTCCCAGGCTGTGAGCCACTGGATTCCCCTGGAGTGACAGGGTAAGTGTGCAAGGTGTTAATGGCAATAGTTCCTGTCTATATTAATCCATTGTTCTGGATCCTGACATGGTGCTGCTTACAGCTAGGGACACACCTGCATGAGACACCTCTTCAGCATACTGCATTCTGTGGGAATTCCCATACAGAAGGTGGGGGTCATACTGTATTCATTCCCAACAGCAGGGATATGACCTGTGATAAACCTGTGGCTGATGGTGGGGTGAGCTGAGTGCATGTGTGATATAGAAGCTTCTTGCAGCTGACTCACAGATATACCTGGGACATTCCCCTTATGCTGCCTTGTGCAGAGACATAGGCAGTCTCTCATTACTTCATAACTGTGCCTTTTGTGGTCTGCCAGCGATTGGCCAGACTACATCAGTATTCCATACTACACAGACAACTAATGTGCTGCTAACCTGTATGTACAATTCCAAAGGTGTGGGCAGTTGACAGTTACATTTTATGTACTCTGTCTAGGGTACTTCCACCTGTGTACTGTGTGTATGTCTGGGCCCACATTCATGGCATGTCCATCTTTCAGATGGTGACAGATATTGACATCTGAAAACTGAGTATGGATGACCGCTGAATTGGGTCTTGCTGGGATGCATTGAGGTTGGCACTGCAGTTGTCAGAACATGGCCCTGTCATCGACAGTACTGGCCATAGGCCATCGGGGCACAACTCTCCATGCCTACATGCTGACCACTTCCACACAATATACAACACACAACAACCTAACACACAGAGCCCTGCATATTGTACACATGCAACAATCTATCCTGTAAATTGGGCCAGCTCAGGTAATCTGTGCTCCACTGTTATTAAACCCACACATACATGTTACTGCATTTCTACATAGGATTGTGGGGGCACACCTGACAACTGTAAACATTTGCTATGATTGTAGTAGTATTTCAGGTACTTTGTTGGTTTCCATTTTGTTTTGTATTCTGACCTATCATGCAGACTAGAGGGATATCAGTGTAGTACAGATCTTAGTTTTTATTGACCTACATTTCAGTTTCAGACTTCTTACCCTTCAGAACTAACATACAACTGCCTGACCTGCTGTAGTCTGTCTGTGTAGGTCTGAAGGGAGGCTGTTCTCCATTGCCATCAATTGGAGGCCTTAGCACAGCCTTTCATTATGATCATCTATACCTGTCCAGCTGGCTGAGGCTGTTGTTGGGTATGTGAGCCTCATGACATGCATGTGTGTGTCCTATGGACACACATTTGGGCCACCACATGCACTGCAGTGGGATTTGTCACCTTGTCTAGTACTGCCTACTTTGTTGACACCAGTATTTGTTATGGATTTCATACTGCCCATATAGGTGTCCACTATCTGCTGCCATCCCATTCAGCCACCCAATTCTCTTGCATGCTCACATCCAAACCATAGCTACAACTAGCAGAACATACTACTCCATTCAGCAATTGATAGGAAGAGTGACTTACCTTGTGGCTGTGCCAGTATTGAGGATGGTGCTGGAGGGCCGACTATGTCGGATGCACATAGTACACTCCCTATACATGGTAAAGCACAGGTAGTGTCATGTTTGGCATCCTTTTTACTGTAGGTGCGAGTCAGAGAGAGGTGTCATTCCATGTGGTCCTGCCATGTCAGTGTATGTGCTATGCGTTGCCTCTTTGCCAAAGCCTGGGCATACTGAGCACACCTCTTTCTGCCTACATGGGCAGGCTCAGGTTGTTCCTCCTCCAAGTCACTCTGTGCCTGTGCTGGCCTTGACAATGGTGGAAGGCTGTGTGGCCCTGCCCCGTGCTGTTCCTGCTGCAGCTGTTTCCATAGGCTCATATTGTGTAGCATGGCACATATAATAAATATCTGTGTACATGTAGCTGGAGAGTACTGCAAGGCTCCACCAGGTATGTCCAGGCACCGGAACTGTGACTTGAGCATCCCAAACACATGCTGTATTATGATTCTGGTTTGTGAATGGGCCTCATTATTGAGTTCTTGTTCAGGTGTGTGTGCATTTCTGATGGGTGTCATCAGCCATGGCTCCAGTGTGTAACCAGCATCCCCCGCTAGGTGGCCATATGGGATGTCCCCACTGACAAATCTCTGGAACAGCTGTGTCATATGCCAGATGTGGGAGTTGTGACACCTTCCAGGGCTGCCAGCACACACATTCATTATAATACCTTGGGCATCACACATGACCTGGCAGTTGATGGAGGGGAAGCTCTTGTAGTTTATGTAGACCCTGCCCCGCTCACTGAGTGGTACTTTGATGTGTATGTGCGTGCAGTCTATAGCACCCACTATCTCAGGGTATCCTGCTATTTGGTGGAAGAGATGCATATTGCTGGTCAACACCTCATGGGTGTTGAGGAAATATATGTGCTCACCGGCATGTGCTGACATGGCATCCAGGAAATGGTGGAGTACCCTGGATGCTGATGCCTGTGAGATCCCCATGATATCCCCATTTGGCCTTTGAAAGGTACCTGTGGCAAGTATTCTTAAGCCTAAACATACCTTGGTATCCACTGGGATGGGTTCCCCTCTGCTGGTTCTGTGTGTGAGGAGTGGCCAGCACAGCTCAACAATTTGCTGTAGGATGCCCTTGTCCACCCTATAGTGCTCCACTATTTCCAGCTCATGTAGCCCCTGGTAGGTTACCCTCTGTCTGTACACTCTTCTCCTTCTCCTAACTGTGGGTTGGTCATCAGCATTCTCATCCTTACCACCCTCAGCCTCTTCCACATATTGATGTATGAGAGTGACAGCAGCCCTTATCATTTTGTTAGTTTTGTCAGGTAAAATTTCCCTGTCTGTGTACACCGGTGGTGTAGAGTTTGTGGGAAAAAACAGAGAGAAAGGTGTTTGCATAGTTTATAGTAGTGTGCTGCGCTGGGCTGCTGCCTGTGTAATTGGCTGGTTCTGATACATTTCACCTGCCAGCTATGCTAGTTCTCTTTGATTGCCTTCCTACTGCTGTTTTCCCTTCCCATTGCCTTCCTGTTTAAGCCTCAAGGCGCATACCCAATGCTCAGATGTGAACAGAGCTGCTATTTCCCAGTTTTTTTTTGTTTGTTTGTTTAAAACCTGGTGAGTGGCGCGCACACCCGTTTAGGTAATGTAAACACTGCTAGGCAGCCTCAGACCCCCCCTTCCTTAGCTGTTCTTAGCTAAGGGCAAACATGTGCCACAGAGCTCCAATAAGCTTACAGCATGCATGACATCCCCCTTATAAGGTCATCTACCTCTTATGCTTATACCATAGTGTTGCTGCACCTACACTGTTGGGTGCAGGCTAACACTGAGGGGAAATCTGTGACTCAGTATCAATCCCCTCATTTGCATAAAACTGGCTGCTAATGCATGGTTACAAAACTGACAGCCTTCCCCCTTAGCAACTACTATTCCATGGTATTGTTGTCTTATGCATGCCATTGACTATTATGGCAGAATGCAGATAAAAGCTTATTTCCAACTTTTTGTCTTATTTTTGGGCTGATCCTGTTTGTGCATCTCTGCCCTACAGTTAAACATCCAAAATTGGCCAAAAACAATAAAAGTTATTTTTTTATAATTTTGCAACTATTTCCCATGCCAATGGCCATATATTTGGCCATTGGCATGCCTACTACATTGAATACATGCTTTCTTTGGAGCTCTCATGCCTCCGTTTTGTAACTTGCAGAAATGTATTCGATTAGTAGCCGAATACATTTCTGCAGGTTACACTATTCCTGCACAGATGCCTGCCTGCTTCCTGGATCGCTAATCCACCTCATCTGCATGGTTTTCACCTACAAATGCGATAATTAGTATACAAGAGCTGTGTCCATGCAAGAATAGTATAGAAGCACTCGTGCACATCCCGGGAGCTCATTCCTGGATCACCCTTCAGCCATATTGCATGCAGCACCTCTTGCATGCCGTGCAGAGCTTGCTGAATCCCGGGGCATGTCTTGTAAAGTGTGGTATCATGTGTTCAAAAATGTCCTGCATAATACACATTTGTTACGTAAGGCACCTATTTTATAAGTGTCTTGACATACCAGTCCAGGCTAATGTTTCCCATGACTACCAGTTCTTGTTTAGTATTAATGGCAGGCAACTCTGGAGTGCTTTGAATTGTGTCACTTGGAAACTCTACTCTGGACATACATGGATACATTGAAGGCTAATATTTTTTGTCTTGTTTATCTTTATGCAGAACATGAGAGACCACCTTTATATTGTATGTGACATGTGAATGGCAAGAAGGGAACACTGCAGAGTTCCTGAATATGAAAGTAATGGCATTTGCACATTTATGTTTTCATATGGTATGCATTGCAAACTGGTGACAGGATTTCATTTACTAGATGTGTGTCATTAATGACTTTTTTCCTAAGATATCATTATTATGACAGTATTAAAATAAACAGAACTTACTACAGATGCTGCAGGCGTTTATCTACAACAGTTTGAAGGATGACTGAGTCATTTATTAATCACCATGTGATCTGATATGTTGACTCAATTGCCAGGGTAAGGGTGAACATCATTAGTTAGGAGGAGGGGACTAGGTAGATACTTAGATTTTAAAATAAATAGTGGAAATGCAGGAGATATATGTTTCAGATGATACATTGCAAGCGTTCTACAGCTGATACAGTGGTAAGAAACATAGTGGATGACGGGGTCCAAAATAGTGCAGCATCAGTACTTTGCATAATGAGCTAATGCAGTTCACCTTTTTAGGTAAGTTATGAAATAGAGTAAATGAAGTGGTGGAAAATGAAGAACCACATCCAACCAAGCTAAAACTAAGGTTATGCAGCCACCTTTTGTTGGAAACATGATTATTGAGTCTCTGCCAGTGCTTAGTATGGGAGAGGGAGTAGTTCTGGTATTACATAAAGCAGATCAGATGTGGGTATGAGGCTAGGAGGAGTTGTTCAAGGCAATGCAGACATTTTTAAAGTCCATGTTCAGGATTTAAACCCTGACCCCCAGGCAGTATTGGCCTGACCAAAGCCAGAAGAAGATAGCAGGCTGCTGCTGAAAGTCAGCTAATCTGTAACTGTTTTACAAGTGACAGGGAGACTAGGAGGGAGAATGTGGGCATTAAGTGGCTGTAGCTGCCTGAAAGCAGGCGTTTTTTTTTCATGTGGAGAACAAATAAGTACAAACCTAGATAATGGGTCAGCTTGATCTTAGGTAGTTTCCACAAATACTATGGAAGGAGTCCATAGTGCAGTTTAAGGAATGTGGTAAATGGCTGGTTACCAGACCTACAGAAAAGAGACTTGCAACAGTAGCTGGTCATATGGTCATACCCTACAGACAATGTATGGCTATCAAAATTCTTCTTCTTCTTCTCAGTATATAAAGAATACACATATAGTACGATACATAGAAAGTGTAGAGTATTAAGAAGAATTTGCCCAAGCAAAGATAGAAAAGAGAAGACATAGTAGAAGTAGAAGTAGACAGTACATGCATTGGCTACATGTGGTCTAAAGCAGGGAAATATGAAATAAACCCTAAGAATATAGAATTGATTGTATAGGGAAGGGAGAAAAAAGATTCACAATACCACAGGAACAGCATACAGATACCCCTGTAAACTGTGACAGAGCAGAGAGCCAAAGTGTTGCCAATAGCTCAGCAGTGGCACATTCACCTTTGCTGCTAGAATAACAGAAAGATGTGGGTTCTATTCCCACTCAACATGACTAAATTGCTGACACTGCAGTGCAGTATTGGGGGTACTTCACTCCTGAGTGTGTCATCTTTTTGATGAGATGTTAAACCAAGGTCCCATCAGTTAGAATTGGTGGTAGCTCAGATGGATGTAAAAGACTAGGGGTTATTTATTTTTACAAAATATTCATGAGATATTTGCAAGTTCACAAAACACTTCAGTCAGTTATTAATTATATTCTCCCACCAATCGTAACTACAATTTTTTTCTTAAAATGTCTGTCAAATTCCAATACTTATTAAATTAAATAAAATTTAATTTACTCTTGTATTCCAAATTTCCCACACAACCTAAACCAAATTTGCATAATCTTTTTCTTTAACTTTTTTGAAAAAAAATATAAAATCATTAATATATTTATCTATTTTTTGAATTTTGTGTAATATTTTTTTCTTATATGCTACTTTCCAAACTTTCTTAACTTTTTCACAACCTTAAAAGTATGCTATGAAGGTTCAAGTTGTTTACACACATTTATGATTTCCATTCTTTTTTCATTTTTTAATTGCTTTCACCATCCTAGCCTCTATTCTTTCCAAGTTATTCATATAATAAAAATACAGCATAATCTTTTCATACCAGTCCTTCTTTTTCAATATCACTTATTTTTTTATAAAATAACTCATTCCTACATTCTTTTATCTCTATATTTTCATTTTTTTCTTCTTTTATTTTGTGTGAAATCATCCCACAAAAGCTCGCAGTACCTTTCTCTTCACTAGCCATAACTCTCATAATCCATTACATTATCATGGAAGATCCATAAGTGACAGGAATAAGCAATTTCAATCATCCTTCAGTTTTTTCATGTAAATAATTTCTCTTTTACCTGGATCCCCACAAGAAACTAAATACTAATAATACTAATTGTAACATTCTGTTTCTTTATTTCCAGGGATCATATAAACCCTTTCTAAGTATGTAATTTACCCCCAGTTACTGAATTAACTAAAAAAAAAAAAAAAAAACTTTCTTTTTAAAAGTCATTCAAAGCATTTTTCCAAAATGCAAAAATATATTTTTTGCCCCTATAACTTCTTCCCATTTTTATCTCAAACACCAAGCTTTCCAAAAGGAATCGCCAACAAACTGCTATTTTTTAGAAGAATATACCCTCTATGCACATAATATCCTCATGCCTGTATTTAAACCTAAGCCAACACATTTCCACAACATTTTTTATATAAATCATTATTTTTTTCATCAGAATTATTTTGTTCACTGTAACTATTACATTGCCTGCATAAGAATAATACAAGGAATACATAATTCTTTTTCCACCCAATAAGCCACCCCTTTATCTCTCTTTATATCTTACTAACAATTGCATTACTGATTAGAGGTAAGGGTTGTCATAATTATTACAATTTTTAGGGTTGGTGTGTTGTTATAATAGTTATGGTCTTTACCTCACAAATACAAAGTACAGGGTTTGATTATACCCTCTGGTGATTGGTTAGGCTTGTAATAGTCTGCAGACTGACAGCCTAGTATTTACGTATGAACTAAAGAAAATAACACACTACTCATGGGACAACCCTGACATACTCCTTTCTTAAGTGAAGTTCTAAAAGAAAATCATCCATTCATTAATACTGAAACCTCTGTGTTAGAATATGCTAATTCACTTTCCTGTCTATGTTGTGCTAAAATGTTCCATAAAGCCTCATAATTAATATTGTCAAATGCCTTATTTACACCCCCAATCATGACTCTTATCTCCTCCCTTTATGTAAAATACTATCATCCTATTCCCTCATAGTAATCCATCTTTACCTTTAATACCATATAGAACATCAATAATTACTTCATGCATTACTGTCTCAAACATCTTCTGAATAATTTTCATAAATATCTTATAATCAGCATTATTCAAACATATATATATATATATATATATATATATATATATATATATATATATATATATATACACACACACATATACATATATTTAATAATACCTTCATATATCACTTTGCTTATCTTTCCCTTCTCAAACCACTAATTGAATAACTTAACCATTTGTTTTTATTCCATATTATTTTTTTATAAATTCTATATCCCATACTGTTTTTCCTGACACAAAATTTTATTTTAGTAATTTCATAACATCTTCTACTTCTTCCAAAAAAGTATTTAGTACCTTAATATACCACTTAAATAAAAATACCACTCCTGAACATTGTTCTTTTCCCAAATTCTACACTATGTCATGTCCCCACATTTTTTCTAACTGAAACTTATCAATTTCTATAACAAATCTAGTATATTGTAAGCAAAATGTATTCCCTTTTGGCATTTTATACCATTCATGGACAGTTAACTTCTTAACTTTATCGATTAAACTTTTAACATTCAAGGAAAACCATCTCACATTAGTACATTCCTTTTTTAACTTTAAGTGGTAGACTTTTTTTTAATTTTCCTTTTCTGCACCTTTAATCTTTTACCTATAGTTTCTGTTCTTTCTTATATTACACTTTTACTTTGTTCCCCTTCCTCAAATTTATCTGATAGAGCCTCTTCCTCCATATCTGACTCTTCCAAAAGCTTCTGTAGTCCACCCTCTACTTTATTTCATCCATCACTATTTAAAGTTCTTACTCACACAACCTTTGTTGATGGTTATCTGGATTTTCACATTACCCCCTTCATTTGTTACTACAGTCATACTATCCATCATTTTTCCCTTAGTAGAATGTTTTCCATCTCACCCTATTTTTGCTGTTCTTCCCTCTGTTTTTTTAACAATCAAACAATGATTGACTACCTTCATTGCATATCCCACAAAAACCCACACATTTATATGTCATATGACCTTCTTTTACCACACTGATTACAGGATTGTTTTACAATCATCGATTAAATGTACGTTACTTTCACAAAAAAGCAGATTTTTGGCTGTTCACCATACTTTAAAGTTCATCTGTTACATGCAACAAACACAGCACTTGGCAGATGTTGAAGCAGTCCATTTACCCCTTTTAAAGTTATTTCCACTTCCTGACCACCATCCCACACAGTCCTATAATCTTTAGGTTTAGTCACTTCCCCACTTTTTCACACATCTTTTAAAATGCTTGTATGTCACATAATTCAATTTCTCCTGTTTTAAACTGCATAAAAATCTTTTTCTTTTTCAATCAGTTTCCCTGCCTTATAAAACTTAATCATTCTAAGGAAAAATAGTTTTTATTTTTATCACACACCTCCAAAAATGTTGCATTAAGGCTTCTGACTCAAATGTTAAATCACAAAATTGCTCCCTACCTAAATTACAATAGTTTATGTATTTTTTTTATTAATGCCTGAAGACACATTCAAACTTCCCCCATCTAAATACCTGTCCACAGCACAGCCCCTCTTTGTTTCAGTTCTTACAGATGGTCTTTTTTGTTTCTTAAAAATGATTAAAGTACCTGTTTTTTTACAACTTCTAGTGCTGCTGCATATGTTTTCAAAAAACTCATGGCACTGTCTTCTCTCTGTTGTTTCTTTAAAACAAACTCCACTTCTTCATCCTTTTGCTTTCCTTCCTCAAATAAGTGACAAATAACATTTCCCCAGGAGGTCTCTGATTCTTCACCTGGCTGATCTTTGTTTAGTAAAGAAATCAGCTGTGTATCATTGAGTCCTCCGGCAGCCACTTCTATAATCATGTTCTCCTCTGAAGCATACCTCAAAATGCAGTGGATATTTAGGTCAGATAAATTCTGGCTATTTGTACATCCATGTGAAATGCATTCAGCAAAGACAACAATGCCAATTTCCTCATTCTCAGCATCTTCCAGAATGCCTGCACATCTTCCAAAAAGGATATCACCATCACCACAATCTAGTTCTCTCTCCTTCTGTTATGTTGTTCCTCCCGGCTGTCTTCCTGTTAAGAATGGGAGTATCAGTGAACATGACTAGAGCAGGAGAAGTTCCCCAATGCCCTGACTACATTTTCCCTAGTAGTATAAATGCCTTTTCAGATCTCCCTAGCCTAAACTGGTTAACAAAGGATAAATAAAATAAAGGTGTGAAAGATAGAAAGTAAACATTGCTTGGGTCCAGATGTTGTAGGTGAGGGAGAACACCAGCATACAGAGATGCAGAGATTTAATGCAGGACAGTTTATGATGTTTGTTCTCCAATCAGGTTACAACTTCACCCATAGCACTTTAAGAACTTGCATGTAGTTTTCTTATTTTGATTTATTAAGGACATTAAATGGTATATTAACCAAGGTACTGCACTCTGACTGGATGAAGCAATCAAACAAGTGAACTACCCATTTACAGCTTATTGTTAGCTTGATGACAACAGAATAAAAAAACAGTAAATAGATTGGCAGCCAACTCAACTTCTTTACTCAATAATTCTAGGAAAGTTATTCCACTTAACTCTTGCCGCTTTCCATCCCAAGTAAATTGCCCTCAGCTCTTAATTAATTATAATCCACAACTTCTCCTCTAATAGGTAAAATATGCTTGACCAGCATATAACACTAAACAGACTAAAAGCATTTTCACTACTTGTATCTTACTATCCATATCCATAATGACGAGTCATGCTTCTCAGTTTTTGTACTATCTTTTGTTGGATCTCTTCCCACATATCCTTCACAGCCAAAACAGACTCTTTTTTTTTAATCCATACACCTAAATTCTTCATCTTCCTATAAATCTAGCTGTTGTAGGATAAGTTTGTATGTGGGTAGATAATTTACCACGATTGCATTTAATTTATCTTAATTGATTTTATATCTAAAAAATACTTGAAACTGTCTCAAACTGTCTCAGAACACTGAAATTCCTTTTCTATATTTAAGAACTTGCATGTATATCACCAACACTCTACTTTACCTCCCCTCTCAGTCTCCTCCCCAAACTTACAACTCTCTTGCCCTTGTAAACTAGCCAGTCACAACATACCTACTCTCTGTAACCTATCTGACTATGCTCTCAAAAGCCCTATCCTTCTCTATCCCACTACTACTTCTCCTCACCATATCCTGTATCTACTACCTCATCCAGCCAGCTAACTCCATCCACACTCCATCCTTTCATACTACAAACCATCTTAGCCCACCTCTCTTATATTCACACTTCCCAATATCTCCATGCCTATACCCCATACAACATAATCTTCTCTTCCCTTATAAACTTATTACTCCTCACAAATATCCTATCCCTTCAGCAACTAACACATCCCTCATAAATCTAGCAAAACTCAACTCTGACTCTAAGCAGACAAAGTGCCTCTCCAAACTAATCCTATATCTGACTACCATTCTATTATCAGGAGATATACACCCCAACCCAGGCCCCTTCCCATCAACAGATAAATCCATACTACTCACCCCCTTAAATGCCCAAAGTATAGTTAACAAAATCCCTAATCTGCATGCCTGGCTTACATATAACAAACCAGACATCTTGTCCATCTCCGAAACTTGGTTAAAACCCCATATAAAAGATTCTGAAATAATACCACCCAACTACTCTATAATCAGAAAAGACAGAACCAACAAAAAAGAAGGAGGAGTAGCCCTTCTATACTTATCCTCCTTATCAGTTACTCCTTATAGGTTCATAGGCAGGTACATAGGTAGGTACTAGGCTATTGGCCCTAGGGCCTATATAAGCCTAGCCAAAGGTACCCTGGCATTTTCCACCCAATAAAATTATTTTCCTGTGCCACTGTCGAGCAGAGCCACAGACATGATCCCCGGGGTGAATTTCCTATCTCTTATCCAATCATCAAGATTTTTCTTGAAAAGTGCAAATGAGGAGCTTTGTTTGATATAGATAGGTAGTTTGTTCCAGAGTGTGGGAAGTCTCTGGGACAGGAATCTATCCTTCCAGCATGTTCTGTTTATTGTGGTGACAAGGTTTAGGTCCCTAGAGCGTGTAGCTCGTAGGGATTGGGATTTCTTTAAGTGGAGCATGTCTAAAAGCTTTGGGTTTGACATAGCTTTGTGTGTTAGGCAGAGATCACTTCTGAGTAGGCGATATGCGACGGAGTAAAGCTGCAGTTTTTTGAGACGGTCTGCATAGGACATTTGTTTGAGGCCGGTAATCCTCTTTGCAAAGTATTTCTGTGGCCTTTCCAGTTGTTGTTGATGTCTTGTGAGGTACATACCAAAAGGGGCATTGTACTCTATAATGGGTCTAATGAGTGACAAGTAGAGAGGAACAATGACCTCTTTTTTCCTGGATGAGAAACATTTTGTGATGAGGTGTGCCACATAGAAGGATTTCCTGACTACTGTGGTGATGTGATTATCAAAGGAGAGACTACTGTCCACCTGTGTCCCTAGGTCTCTTACCACACTTTCGGTGTTAAGTAGACTACCACCTATGTGGTAGTTCATGGGTACAGAGTTTTTACCAAAAGGGATGACAATGCACTTTTTGGCATTGAGCTTGAGGCCATGGCTTTGATACCAGGCATCTGTGTCAGCGAGGCCCTTTTGTAGGATGTACACATCTTTTGGAGTTTTGATTATGGCTCCTAGTTTGCAGTCATCTGCAAACTTATTTAGCCAAAGACCTTCTGTGTTGGCCTGTACTTCAGAGAAGTAGATACCAAACAGGAGAGGACCCAGAACTGAACCCTGTGGTACTCCACTTGTCACTGGTCTGAAGTTGGATTTGGAGTCTGCTACTTTCACGGTGTGGGTTCTGTCAGTGAGCCAGTTGGCAACCCATCTTGTGACATAGGGATTTATACCTAGTGTAGTGAGTTTATCTATAATTCCAGAGTGGGGGATGGTGTTGAAAGCCTTGGCGAGATCCAGATAAGCTGTGTGAACCACCTTACCCTCATCTACGGCTTTGGTGACTGCTTCAAAGAAATCTATCAGGTTTAGGAGACATGATCTGCCTTTTACAAACCCAAACTGGGTGGGGTCCTGAGTTTGGAGATTACCAATGTCATTGTTTATAAGTTCCATGATGATACATTCCATAGCCTTGCAGACCAGGCTCATTAGGCTACTGGGGCAGTAGTTTTCAGGGTCTGTGGTGGCTCCCCCTTTGTGGAGTGGGATAACTGTTGCTGTGCGCCATTCAGTGGGCACATAGCTTGAGGTGAGGCTATGATTGAACATGGTACTTAGCTGGGGTGCCAGTTCATTCTGTAGTTCATGTAGGTCCCATGGATGCTGTGTTCTTGGCTTTGGATAGAGTGTTTTTTACTTGTGCAGTCGTGATTACAGGAACTTTGCATTCTTCTGGTATAGAGATGGGCCCTTTAGGGGATGACGGGGGGTAAAGTTAGCACTTAAACTATCTGCCAGGATGTTAGCAATATCAGTTGGTTCTGTATATTTCGTGCCATTGTGCTGTAATTCAGAGCAGATCTGAGCATTGCCATTGAGATTCTTGACATAGCTATAGAATGCTTTGTGGTTGTCTTTAGAGTCAGTGGTGATTTTGTTTTCGTAACTAGCTTTGGAAGATTTTATGAGGGATCTCAGCTTCTTACTGAGGCTGACCAGGGAGTTTCTCCAATCGTGGGATTTTACTCTTTTTTGCAACAGTTTCTTTCTTCTGTTGTAGAATTTCTTTATGGCAGGGGACCACCAGATTGGCTTCCTTTTTTTGGAGGATAGCATCTTGGTTCTGTTAGGGATTGCACAATCCATGCATTCGTGTAAGTGTTTATAAAGTGCATTTGTGTAGGATTCAGAAGTCATACCTCTATTGTCTGTCAGCATGGGTGTCATGAAGTTTGCCACTTCTGTCTTAAGAAGCGTGAAGTTGGCTTTGGAGAAATTTTTTACTGTGGTTTCCCTAATGGGGGGTGGGAGAGGGATGTGGATGTCTAGGGTGATTAGCTTGTGGTTGGATCTGTTGGTAATAACCAGGTCTAGAATATTGCTGCCCCTGGTGGGGGTGTGGATAAGTTGATCCATGGCATTGGAATTTATGAATTCCAGAAAACGTTGTGCACAAGAGTTGGTACACGAGTAGTTTTCCCAGTTAATGGTAGGGTAGTTGAAATCACCCATTATTAGGGTGCTAGGGTGTACCCTAATATTTTCCAGTGTATCAAGAAATGAGGAGTGGGAGTCCTGGGGCATGGTGGGGGATCTGTAGCAAGCTACAATTTGGATTGCGGTCTTGCCCAGAGTTAGTTGCACTTGGATAATCTCGGATGCATTATACTGAGCAACTAGCCTGGAGGTGTGGATATCTTTAATGAATATGGACACGCATCTGCCTTTAGTGTTTCGGTCCAGGTTAGGTGGCTGAAAGGTGTGGTATGAATTATAGCCTGGTAATGCAGGGGTACTCTCTGGAGCCTTGAACCAGGTCTCTGTCACTGCACAGATGTCGATGTTCTCCATTTTAAGGAGTGCCTCGAATGAGTGCATTTTGAGGGTTAGACTTCTAGCACTGAGTAGCAATACCATCAGATTCTTCTTGCCTGTACCTGTTAGGGTGGTGAATTTATCATTTGAACCTTGCCTAAAAAAGGCACTATAGGGGTGGCTAGAGCCTTAGCCAGTATCCAGAATCTCTGGCAAAGCATTGTGGTTTGTTGATCATGTCATCCCAGGCAGACAGACACTGGATCCCCTTAGAATGACACCAGAAGCTTAGCCAATTGCTGAAGTCAATCATTTTGTCCTTGTACTGTGGTATCATTCTGGGTGATGGCAGGATGCTACTCAGGGCTAGGGTCATACCTGCCTGGGCTACAAGATCAGACAGCTCCTCCATGTCCCTTTTCATGTAGTCCAAGGAGGTACATCTCAGGTCATTCACACCAACATGGACAATGACAGAGTCATATTTGTACTTGTTGTGGAGTGACCTGAGTGCATGTGTTATGTGGCAGATCCTGGCACCTGACAGGCAGCTGACAGTAACTTTCTCCTTGTTTAGCCTGGTGAGTGGAACATCAGTGTGCCTGACTATAGAGTCACCTATGACTAGAGTGTTGAGTACATTGTTATGCCTTATGGGCTTTGGTTGAGTGGCACACTGAGTTTGTGGGCTATGTGTCATTTGGGTTGTGTTGGGGGGTGGAGATTGCTTGTGTTTCTGCTTTGGAGGTCCCTGTTGCTTGGACAGGTTTTTACTGAGAGCCTCCGTGAATGTAGGTGTGTGTTTTGTGTTTCTATGTGTGTGTTTTGGTGGTGTAGGTTTTGGGGGACTATGTGCTGAGTGTGGTGTGGTGCAAGTGTTTACCTTCTCCTCTTGACTGTCTAGTCCAGTCTTAGGTGAAGAGGGCTTTGTTTCCAGTTTGGCTATATAAGTGCATCTCTCACAGGTTGTAGTGTTGGGTGGTAGGAGGAGAGGGTTGTCTGTGTACATGAGGCAATTACTGCATTGCCCCAAGATGCCCATATTCATCAGGTAGACAGGAGAAAACACCGGGAGCTGACCCTTAGACCTGCCTGGATATTTGTTAAGTACTAGAAACTGTTTTCCTCTAGACAGTGAGGTAGAATGAGGTAATGACACTAGACTGGGAGGAGGGTACCAGATCAAATTTACAGTAGGGGCGGGCAACTGCAAAGCCACCAACTATAAGAACAACATACCAATAGGGAGGGAGGGTGGCAAACAAACTGCAGAAATGTTTCTCACAGCAGAAAAGCAGCAGTGAGTCTTTAAATGAAAGTTTTAAACAGCTAAAGGAGCCTCTAGAGAAAGCGTTTAACTGCAAACAAGCTATAAGAAACAAACAACCCAACAGATGCTTAATAAAAGTAGACAATTTCCAGTTAATACCTCACACACAGTGAAAGTAGCTAGAAAAATATACAGTACACAAAGTGCTATAAATAACTCGAACAAAATAAGCAAAAAAACAGGATAGTTAATGTTATATATTATAGATCCCAGTTTGCTCAGTGTCCTTCCTTCGATTAGCTCAGTGTGAAATGGCAGAAACACTCACAACTTAACTTCTTATGTAACAGAAAGTTGAAATCTGAGACAACTTTTAAGAAAAAAAAAGCTCAAAAGAACCAATGAGGTGCTTAGTTTAAGCTGCAGTCCAGGTGACCTCAGTCAGCCAATGACCTTAAACAATTCTCTCTCACTGAAATAACAAATCAACTCCCCAATTCAATAATGCAGAACTACTCCCGGCATTACTTCAAGTAAATAAACACAAACACATATGTATAGCCTCCCTCTACATCCCCCCGGCGACAATATTTCTACACTCGAGGACATCCTCTCCTGCCTTTCCAACAACATTAACAATGAAACTATACTTTTGGGAGACATGAATATCAATTGCTCTGCAATACAGTCTCCTACAAACCCACTTAACATTAACCTATACAATTTTTCTCAGCTGATCAACTTCATAACCCGGCCCTCGAAGAACCTCTCCAGTGATAGTACCCTAGACTGGATATTAGTCTCCCACCCTCATTATTTCTCAAATAGTGGCACCCTGCCTGATTCCCTTAGTGACCACTTGCCCACATTCACACATCGACTTGCCTCACCCCTACATCTTACTCATAATTGTATTACTATTCGCTGCCAAAAAAACTTCAACCCCACTACCTTTTCCAACTCTCTAAAAGCAATCAACTGGAACACCCTAAAAAACTCTACCCCTGGAACAAGCAGTCGCCCACTTCAACTCAACTTTCTTAAACCTCCTAGAGCACCATGCTCCCATAAAAACAAAAAGAATAAAAAACAAAACTGCCCCTTGGTTAACAAAAAACACACTAGCAACTATGCACCTCAGAGATAAAGCATGGTCATCATATCAGAAACACAGAACCCCGCCAGCTCAAAATGATTACAAAACACTCAGAAACAAAGTAAAAAAGCTCATCATTTCTGATCGACAGAATTTATTTATTTTATTTTTATTTTACATTTGTTGACCGGGATAGTCTGACTGGATGCATGTCCATTTTCAGCGGAGGCCCGGGGAGAAAAGCTCCAAGGGATATAAGATACAGCATTACATAATACCAGCATTATATATTGCAAACAGACTATTTACAGAGATTACATAAGTAAGCAAGTTAAACAAGTTCCACAGGTTACAGTTAGTCCTGAGCACATCAGGATTAAATTAAATTACACAGTAAACTGGTTAACAGATTTTTACGCATTCGAGTTAGCCAGGCTTGATACATTGACATAGTCAGTGAATTACTTCACCATACTCCAAAACAACAATAAAACAAACCCTCAAACATTCTGGAAATGTATCTCCACCCTCCTTAATCCCAGCAAACCAGATAACCCCAGCCCAGACCCTAATGCTCCAGACACTCAATTCAACACCTTCTTCATTGATTCTATCTGTAAACTAACCTCATCTTTTTCATCTTCTAACCCTACAACACCCCCCACTGCACCCCCATCCTCCTCTACCAACTTTCCGCCCCTTACCTCTGCTTCTCCTCTTATCTCTCATCGTCAACATCCTCAAATTCTCCACCCATGTCTCCACCATTCTCACTAAAACCTATACCCACATCTACCATAAAAAAACTGCTTCAGAAACTGAAACCATGCTCTAATGCCCCTGATAACATTCCTTCATACTTTCTTAGCATAGCTGCTGAAGCCATTGCCTACCCCATCAGCATTCTAACCAACCATTCCATTCAAGAAAGCTCAGTATCCCAAATCTGGAAAAAGGCTTTTGTTGTACCATTGCACAAAGGTGGCAACAATAACAATATCACTAATTTCTGTCCCATCGCTATCCTATCTCCTATCTCTAAACTTTTAGAAAAGTGTATCCATCTACAACTCCTACCACACCTCTTAGACAATAACCTACTAACTCCAACACAACATGGTTTCATACCCATCACAGTACTATGACCGCCCTTCTTTCCTTCCTGGAAGCTGTGAACAAAACCCGGGACTCTGGCCACATTGTCTCTACTCTCCTGCTTGACCTCTCTAAGGCCTTTGATACTATCTCCCACAATCTACTCCTAAGTAAACTCTCTAAGCTTAACTTGTCACCTTCCTCTCTGAACTGGTTCACTAGCTACTTATCCAATAGATATCAAGCAGTAAAATGGAAAAAAGCCACCTCCCCTTTCATCAACACCCCAACCGGTGTTCCCCAGGGATCCATACTGGGTCCCCTTCTTTTCAATATATTCATAAACTATTTCCACAACTCCATCCCTTTTACAAACATTATCCAATACACAGATGATTCAACAATTATCTGTTCTGCTACCTCCATCCCTTACACAAGATGCGTTTTCAACCACCAAACAATGGATGAAAAAACATCACCTTGTACTCAATGCCTCCAAAACCAAATTAATGGTATTCACCCCTTCCAAAGCTACCACTTTCAATCCAAGTATTTTCTCTATTCTCAGCCAGAGCATCTTCTGTGGAGACATGCGTGAATGGGCGTACCTTCTTTGAAGGTTGTGCGTTAAGGCTGGCAACTCAGCACGTAAAAATCAACTGCCAATTATTAGCGGACCGGAGTTTCGCTGTGGTGACTCCTAACCGGGAAAAGCCGAAAGACACAACAACAACAACTAGTCATAACAATACATCTCTTGAACTGGTATCTGAGGCTAAATTACTTGGGGTCCAAATTGACAGTCAGCTTAAATTCAACTCCCACCTTCAATTAAACATAAAAAAACCCCACCAAAAACTTGACATGCTCTACCGGCAGAATCGTTATCTTACACCCACCACTAAATTCACCCTCTCTACCACATTTCTCATCCCCTCCCTTCTTTATGGAGCCCCACTCCTAACTAACCTACAATCTTCACTCAAAACACAACTCTCCTCATAACAAAATTGCCAAGTTTGCTACTACCCATAAGTCCTCCTCACACCACTTTTCATCTCTCCACAAACTAAAATGGTTAGAACTACCCAATCACCTCACCTACGTCCAACTGACTCTTGCACACAAGCTCATCTTCAACCCTTCCCTCTGCCCCTCCCTTTCCTCTACCTTTAAAATGCACCTCCCTGATAGAATACAAAGATCTAACAACCAAAATCTAATTGAATTGTATAAACCAATTTGTCTCCCAGGAAATAATCTCCTATCCTACAGTCTAGCTCATCTCTGGAACTCCCTACCCCCATCCATTCGTACTATCTCAAATCACTTTTCATTCAAAAAATCCCTTCACTCACACCTAATATCCCAGTAGGAATGCTCCTGCTCCCACCCCACATAATCTCCTCCCCTATTCATACTGGTAATTTCCACTTACTCTCCTAAGCTCATAGATCATGCTCTTGCTTGTATTAAGCTATTTATCCTGAATGCATGAAAGGTACCTCAAGTGTAACCTACCCTAAGTTGTAAAAGCTTCTCAGTTTCTATATTGTAAGCCTTTTTGTTTTCTGCTTTATGAGATTGTAATATCTGTTTATTTGTTCACTAGTCTGCTGTACTTCCAAAGTTTCCTTTTTCCTTTCATTTTTTTTTTTACTAGTCCATAGTAACTGTATAATTGTAACCAAATACCTTACTGTAACCTTGCTACTTGTTTTTGGAGCTTTTCTCCCCAGGACTCCATTGAAAACGGGTTATTTTTGGCCCAATGGACTATCCTGGTAAACTAACTGCAAATGAATAAATAAAAATAAATTAAGTACAAAATCAAATCATTTTGCACTTCTCAAGACTGAGGTGGAATCCTTCAAAGCCCCTGGGCCAGAGGATAATACATCCCAATCCGCAGAATCCTTTACAAATGCATTCTATGAGCACCTGCAGGAATGCATGGATCATGCTATCCCAAATAAAACCAAGACTCACTCCTCCAAAAACAGGAGACAGGTCTGGTGGACCCTGGCCATAAATAAGCTATACAACAGAAGGAGGAAGCTACTACATGACAGAGCAAAATCCCAAAAAGGGAAGGCATCTCTGATCAGTATTAGCAAGAAACTTCGATCCCTCATAAAATCATCAAAGGCCAGTTTCGAAAGAAAAATTGCCCTAGACACTAAAGATAATCACAGGGCCTTCTTTAGTTATGTCAGGAACATGGGCAGAAACTCCCAGATATGCTCTAAATTGTTGCATAATGGTACAAAATATACCAAACCTACAGACATAGCCAACATCCTGGCAGACAGATTCAGCGCAAATTTCTCCCCCCCCTTCCCCCTCAAAGGTGCAAATGCCTATCCCAACTGAATGTAACCTCCCTGACATCACAGATGCACAGGTGAAAGCTGCCCTCTCCAAAGCAAAAAACACAGCATCTATGGGACCGGACGGTGTCCCAGGCTGTGTCTTACATGAGCTCCAAGAAGAACTGAACCCTCACATTAAGTCACTGTTCAGACTTAGCCTTACTACAGGATATGTACCCAAAGAATGGCATACAGCTACAGTGGTCCCACTCCACAAAGGTGGTGCCACAACGGACCCCGGAAACTATCGCCCCATAAGCCTGACTAGTCTGGTCTGTAAAGCTATGGAGCGTATTATCATGGAATTCATAAACAAAGACATTGGGAGCCTCCAGACACTGGACCCTACCCAATTCGGCTTTGTTAAGTTCAGATCTTGCCTCTTAAACCTAGTTGATTTCTTTGAAACAGTTACCAAAGCCATAGATGAGGTCAAGGTAGTCCACACAGCCTGCCTGGACCTCGCAAAAGCCTTCGACACAATACCCCACTCGGGCATCATTAATAAGCTTACCAGCTTAAATATCAACCCCTATATCACAAGATGGGTTGCAAACTGGCTCAGAGATAGAACCCACATGGTCAGAATCGCAGTTGCCATGTCCGAATCCAAACCAGTTACAAGTGGCATCCCACAGGGCTCGGTTCTGGGACCTCTCTTGTTCGGTATATACTTCTCTGAGGCTCAGGCTAACACGGTGGGATTATGGCTGACAAAGTTCACAGATGACTGCAAACTGGCGGCCATAATCAAATCTCCAGCTGACACAAGCATCGTCCAAAAGGGTCTCACAGAGACGGATGCTTGGTGCCAGAGCCATGGCCTCAAGCTAAATGCTAAAAAGTGCATAGTCATCCCCTTTGGGAAAAACAAGGTGTCCACAAATTACCACATAGGTGGTAATCCATTAAGTACGGAAGAAGTAATTAAAGATTTGGGGACCAACATAGATAGTAATCTCTCCTTTGATAATCACGTTGCCAAAGTGGTTAGAAAGACCTTCTATATAGCCCACCTTATCACAAAAAGGTTTGCATCTAGATCAAGAGAGGTCATTGTGCCCCTCTACTTGTCACTCATCAGGCCCATAATTGAATACAATGCCCCTTTTGGGATGTACCTTACCCGACACCTACAGCAACTGGAGAGACCCCAAAAGTACCTCATCAAGAGGATCATGGGCTACAAATAGATGTCCTATGCAGCTCGGCTAAAGGAACTCCAGCTCTACTCAGTTGCTTACCGCCTACTCAGAGGCGATCTATGCCTGACGTACAAAGCCATGTAAAATCCAGAATTAATGGACATGCTCCACCTCAAAAAATCCAAGTCCCTTAGAGCTACACGCTCCACGGACCTAAACCTCAGCACAAAAATAAATAGGACATGCTGGAGGGATAGATTCATTTCCCAGAGGCTCCTCTCACTCTGGAATAGAATCCCAATTCATGTTAGACATAGCCCCTCGCTGACCCTCTTCAAGCGAAATCTGGACGCGTGGATGGGAAATCGCAAATTCACCCCTGGGATCTCTTCTGTGTCCCTGCTAGACAGAGGCACAGTAAACTAATCTTAAAAGGGTACCTTCTGTGACCTACTCTACAGAGGCACAGTAGGCTAATCTAATAGGGAGGCGGCAGCCAAATGCACTCTGGCTAGGCTTATAAATGCCCTCGGGCAGATAGCCTAGTATCTACCTATGAACCTATGAACCTATTTGCAAATAACGCTAACTTTTATTGATTGCCATACCAATTATACCCTTGAATTTGTGAGTCTCTTATTTTCTTTGCCAATGGCTCTAAATATAAACCAAATATATAAATCAAATAACAAAAGGAAAAGTACACCCTGCCCAGTCCCTCTTTTTAAATAAGTGGGATAAGTTGATTCTCCCCATAGAACAAGGTGATTTAGGATTACTCAGTTTGACAATACACAGTTAAATATCACATACATAAAGCAAGCAGAAGGTTATAAATCATTTTGTTTCTTTTTTAATAAATGATTGTCATATATTCTTTAATAATTCCACATATCCCTTCTTGAGTTGCTACTTTTTTCCTTCGTTGATTTTTAAATCCCTTATTACCTTTTTATTTTCTTTCAGCATTTTATTTAAATAAGGCACTACCTCTTCTTTTCTTCCTTGTAGGTAATATTTTTGCTTATATAAATTTTTAATTCTTACCTGATTCATTTCATATATTTTTTTCTCTTTTTCATAGAAAACTCTTTTTCTTTCTTTACCAATTCTTAAAATATTGCTTGGGTTACTGTTTTATGTTTTTATTTTTATTTTTTTCTTTTGGGTTACAATTAAAGTCACCCACTAGTATTATATCCATATGAAGGTAAACATAGTTGAGGATCATTTTAAACATTATCTCTCTTTCATTCCTTGTAACATATGCACATATAGTAATAACTCTGTACACATTTGTATTCCATCTTATATCTAACACTGTCATATGTCCTATAACATCTAATATTTTGATATATTTTTGACACAGTATACATATCTCTGATCATGTGTTTATTCCCATATTCCAAATGATAGGTCCATCCCATAACTTTTCTGTTTATTTCCTTTCTTCCTCTGTTAAAAATCTAGTATCTTCTAATACTATAATATGAGCATCTGTTAAGACATACCATTCCAAAATGCCTGATTGTCTCTTAACATGTTCATGTTATTAACATTTAAAGCTAGAATCTTCATATTTTAGTAAAAAATAATGTGATATGTGTCTCTTCCTTTACCTTTTTTCCTTTCTTTTGTAAATATACTTTTGAATTTTCTTTTTTCTTTCTTTCTTTCATTCTTTTCCCTATGGAATTTTTCTTTCCTCTTACTATTTGCCAGTTCACATATTCTTCTTCACTTGTATCCACTAATACTTCTTCCCCTTCTTTCTCCCCTTCTTTTGGGTTTATTTCTATATCCTGTGTCTCAATCAGCCCTTATTATTATTTTCCTTTATCTGGGTCTACTCTTTGTCTCTCTTCTTTTTACAAGATTTGCACATTTTTTCACACTCTAACCATGCACATCCAGTATTACCACATTTCTTACATTTCAAATCACATTTTTAGCTTTATGTCCAGGTTTATCACATATGAAACACTTTCTTTTATCACATTCACTAATCAAGTGATCATTTTCCACAGGGAAAAAACACCTTCTAGGCTGTCATCTATAGTTCACAAATCCCCTTATTGCCATTTATATTAACAACACTAGGAAAATGTATCACATTATCATTTTCTATTTTAATATAACTCCACATTCCCATCAACCACTCCATAGACCTCTTTCATCATAAATCTTAGTTGTGTCCATAACATCTCTGCATAAGTGCAATACATGTGCTTTTAAGTATTTTACTTCAATTTCAGTTCTGAATTGCACCATAACCCCTTTTTGTTTCTTTAAAGAAGGATTGTACCACATACCTTGACCACGGATTGTCATTCTTCCTTTGTTCATATTTTTCTATGAAATTTTCTATAGCCTGTCCAGTTTTAAAAATGATGTCACAAAATGTCTCTTTATTGATAAGAATAGAGGCTCTTACCACATTTCCTGTCACACCCAAGGGTGCAAACACTGAATCCCAAACTTCATTCCTGCCAAGACCATTTTCTTTTTTACTGCTTACTTGCACTGTATACCTCTTCTTTGTCTCCTTCACCTTCTTGACCTTTCTATCTCCCTCCTTTACTGTTTGTGTACACAACTTTTTTTCAGCTACTTTTCCAATATCCTCTTCTTGCTGTATTGTCTCCATTATATCACCCCACAATGCTGCAACATCACTATCTGGTTCACTTTGATTTATAAGTTCTTTTAAATAAGTATCCCACAACCCTCTGGACTTGAGGGTTGTAATATTACATTCCTGCTAGCTCTCTGTCTCTGCATTTAATAATTTCTTTTGAAACAGTCCTCCGAATCTATTCCTGTTTCTCCAGAGTTTTTGTATTTGTTAACACAAATATACATTATGTACTATTTACATATTTACATTATTTACAACTATTTACATATTTCATACATTTACTCCACTTTTCAATTACCCCCCACTTTTATACCCACAACCAAAACCATATTTTTCCAGTATCTTTGCCAAAGTCCATTTCCCATTATATTTAATCTCATTAAATCTCTTGTTCCAGATTGTCCATGCAACACAAAAAACAATTATGTACATTTTCTTTACTTCTTTTTGTTTTCATGTTCCATAGTACCCATATTCTATCATGTCAATGTTTAACTGTTAGAATTTTAAATACTTTTTAACCATATCATGTTTACATATTTCTCTCCATAAATTCCTGATTCTATCACATTTCAGAACACATGTTCTGCAGTTTCTAATTCGCCACACTTATTACAGTTTCTGTCTTGTTTTCTGTAATACTGCATATTTGCTTTTACAGATGATTTACTTATGGATAATCTCCATAAAAACCATTACATTCTTTTATTTTTTTATAGCTTTCATATCTTCTTAATACAGCTTTTTTCTTATTCATTTCCAAATCTTTCCATGGATCAACAAAATAAAAGTTTTCCATTATATTCATATACCATTCTTGTATGTCTTTTTTTCTACAACATTCTTTTTCATTTTCCATAACACAATTTTATTCTGTGTTTTTATTTCTTCATTGCTAATACTTTTACCTCTCTTACTGACTTCCATTCCTTCCCATAAATTGTTATATTTGTAATACATTAACTTTTCTATTACATTTTTTCTTCCTTCATATTACTTCTTAAAACTGTAAAAACTTAGAGATGCTGCATGTACAATAAAATTAATTATCCCAAACCTCCTTGGTCTTCTTTCATATACAACATTCCTCTTTTTAAATGAATTCAACCTAGAATCCCAGATGAATGAAAATATTAATATCATCAATTATTTTTCATATTTCACCGATATATATATATATATATATATATATATATATATATATATATATATATATATATATATATATATATTTGTTACATACACAGTTTTGCCTAATACCATATTATTTATTAAATATGCTTTCTTTTTGTATGAAAATCTATATGTTTTTCAGAATGTAAACGTCTTTTATTTCTTTCATCACTGTGTCCCATTGTTCCTGTATATATTCATTTTTCCCAAATCTTATTCCTAACACATCCATATACCTGCCATTAAATTGAACACCTCCTGTTTCACATTTAAAACCAAATGCTTTACTTTTTTCTTTGTTTATCTCTAATCCAATTCTTCCCAATATTACACCTAATTGAACATTTATTCTTTCCATCCATGGTGTATTCTTTATAATTATTACTATATCATCTGCATGAGTATACATTATTGGCAGTTGCACTTCTTTAATCATTCTATACCTGCCATTTCTTGAAATTGTGTTAATTTCAATCACTATTATATTCATAACCAGTGAAAAAATTATACTAATAGCTGTACACCCTTGTCTTATTCCACATTCTATTTTTATTTCTTCTCCTATCCATCTATTCACGTTCAGTTTCACATAATTTCTTTCATACATGGATTTAATTACACTTTTAATTTTCTCACTTATCCCCCATAATGATTCATGTTGTATGTTATCATAAGCTTTTTTATATCTCTTATCATTACTTTTGTCTCCACTATTTTATTGATAATGTCATCAATTGCCCCTCTTATTAGCCATAGTAATTCTTGACTAACCTTTCCTTTTCTCCCAAACATATTTTGATCAAATACATTCTCTATTTTTCATTGTAATCTTTTAACAATTATTCTCATAAATATTTTATAGTCTGTGTTATTTAAGGTTATTGGTCCCAATTCTTTATATCTTCTCTGTTTCCTTTTTTAAATATGAATTTTATTACTCAAGTACTTATTTCTTTATATTGTATCCCAGTTTCTAACCATTCATTCACCATTTAAAGAACATTCCTTTTTACCAGTCTTCCATTTCTTTATACATGTTATATTCAATTCTGTCTATCCCTGTTGCAGAATTCATATTACTATCTTTCAGGATGTCATTTAATTAATTTATATCTATTCTTTTTTATATATATTCATTATCTTTTTTGTTTAATTTCTTCCCATCATATCTTTTATCTATCTTCACCTCTCTCTTAACAAATAAATTCAATGCATGTTCTTTAATTATTTCATATATCCTTTTTTTCTTTAATTAATTTATCTTCATTGACCTTTAATTCTCTTATTATCGTTCCTTCTTTCATTATTTTACACAAATCAGGTGATACCTTCTCTTTTTGTAATAACTATTTTTGTTTGTATAAAACATTGTGAACTTTAGTCTGATTCATTTTATACAATTATTTTTCCTTTTCATAAAATATTCTCTTTTTCCCCATTCCAAAGTATTTCTATTTGTGTTCTTTCTTCTTTTGTTAATAATCTTATGTCCTCTAATATTATCACTTCAGCCTTTATTGCAGCACACCATTGTAATATACAAATTCCCTTCTTAATGTTTTTCAAACTATTTACATTTAAAGCTAATATTTTCAGCTTTTAGCAAACAGTTTATATATATATATATATATATATATATATATATATATATATTTTTTTTTTTTTTTTTTTTTTGCATTATGCCCTGTATTACCACACAAATAATGTTTTTTCTTATCATATTCATTAAATAAGTGATCATCTTCACCACAAAAAAACAAGTCTTTGGTTCCCCTCTATATCGCACAGAACCCCTATTACCACGAACATTAATAATACTTGGTATATGCAACACATTCCCTAGGATTCAGCAAACTTCCATGCAAGAATAGCTTATTCTTGCATGGAAGGGACCATTCAAGTGCAGCACGGCAGTGTGCCATGCATATTCATGAAGGTGTGCTGCTGTGTTGTAAAACAGACATGGTTCTGTATACGAATGCAGGCAGTGTGTCTGAGAGCAGTGGTCTCACAATACACACACCCCCTGCACACCAGAATTGCCGTACAGCAATTTAAGTTGAGCAAGAATGCTCATAACACCCCCAACACGTCAGGGTAAGAAATCTGGACAAAGCCATAAGGGACAACCCTACAAAGCCAGAAAATTGATAGAATAGCAGGCTTAGCATAAGCATGAATTTTCAGCAGGGTATGAAGCACATAGTGCACACCTCCCCAGCCCATCAGAGTAAGGAATCTGGGCAAAGCCATAAGGGACAATCATCCCTACAAAGCCAGAAAGTTGATAAAATAACAGGTTCAGCAATGATATTCTGAAGGGCATGAAGTAAAAAACACAACAAATATTTTTTTTCACATATGCAATAAAGTTTAGGTGTAGCTGCACAAGTGTGCCCATTGCTTAGCTACTCTTAGCCCAGATAAAATGGCAGGATACATTAAAATGCAATAGACATCCAGCATAACCATAAGTGCAATAATGAAGCTTTTAGAGAGTATGCCTTGCATGTAGTCATTCACAGTTTGAGCCTCACCAAAACCATTTCCATTTTGTATGTGTAAACATTACAATTTTAATTTATTTGTATACTTATGTAGGAAGTAACATATATTTCTCAACCAGAGTAGTGTATTAGGCCCAGATGTGAGGTGTCATTGTAATAAAGTAGTGAAATCACCATATAAACACAAGTGCCCCATACAGTATAGTCACACAAGAATAAATTTAATTACAGCACATTAAGGGATGTCAGGGAAGGTAAATAAATCTATATTTTGTAATGCATGATTAATCAATCCCATACAGGTTGTTGTGTCTTTTGGCTTATCCCGGTTAGGGGTCACCACAGTGGAACTCCGGTCCGCTAATGTTTGGTAGTGGATTTTTACGTGCCGAGTTACCAGCCCTGATGCACAACCTTCAACGAAGGCACACCCATTCACGTATGCCTCCACACAGAAGATGCTCTAGCTGAGAATCGAATGGGACAACATCTTGCTGTGAGGTGACAACGCTACCGCAGTACCCCATACAGGTGGTAGTCCAATAAAATAAAACATAAGCAATGCTAACCATTGCACAGCTATGATGACCGGGTGTAAGCATTGTGTACATATGTATACTAAGCAATCAGTAGCCCAGCTAAGTGGATTTGCACATTGGTAATCACTGCTGTACATGCCCCTTTAAGCACTGCCAACCTTAGTTAAGCAGGTTTGCCTGTAGCTTAGTTTAGCTCAGCATTTTCAAAACCATCCAATCACGGCAAAGGGCCAGAAATCGGACATATTTAAACCTCGCAGGTGGGAATACAGCTCATAACTGGTTGTAGCGCTCCACTGTAGGCAGTATGGCAGGTGGTGAAAAGGGCATGCACTTTTGGGTGCAGCACTGGGGCATACAGGAGTCCAAGGTCATGGTAGAACTCCTGGAAAAAAACCATGAAGTGAGACTGCTGCAGAACAAGTACCAGGGCTGCCAATATAAGGCAGAAGCCTGGGAAAGTTTTGCCCATGATCTCACCAGTGGCACTGGTATCCTTCAGAATGATGAGCAGGTCCAGCACCACTATGCCGACTTGAAACAGAGGAAGAGGGAGCTCTTGGAACAGTGGGTCCAAGAAGTAAGAGAGAGGGGAGATGTACTTGCAGTGTGTAAGTATTCATAGCAATAATTGGTTACCAAAGTCCAGCCTGTGTATGTGATGGATATGTATGCATAGATGTTTCTGTATTTTCATTACAGCTCCAGCTGAGCGGGCTGTGAATCAGGAAGCCCATGCCAGTAGGTTGCAAAGGCTGTGTCGCGAGGCTGGTGAGTAACAATCTTGCTTGTAGTAGTCATACCAAATAAATATAAAGGAGTAAAATGTCACATGGCAGTATAAAAAATGTGTATGGTTTGTGCTGAATTAACCAGACAATATGACAGTAATAGTTCCATATAGGCATATTTAAATAAAAGACTAACTGCCTGGTAATAAAGTTTTAAATCCTGGACTGGTTGTTTACTCTGGTATTGTATGGCCTGACATGTTGCATTCACCAAGATCTGATATCTGAATAGTAATGTTGGGTTAACCACTGTTTCCAACACTGTGCTACATAAAAATATATCTAGAATGTTTGTATAAGAATGTTGTAATTACAAGGTCAGATTGTACAACCAAGAGAGACTTAGACAGAAAACACTGAACAAAAAATAGCAGTTTCTCAATAGCTCACTCTGATGCTATACAAGTTTTATTTTTTGCAGACACAGCCATGGTTTGAATCCTGGGAGTGGAGGTAAGCTGTATGCATAATTTTAACTAGGATTTGGGGAATATGTGTAGAAACAGTCAGGTAATGTTAACAAACATTCCCCCCCACATGTCTTCCAGGTAAGAGAACTGTAACTGCCTGGCAATAAAGGTCTAAATCCTGGACTGGTTGTGTTTACTCTGGTATTGTATGGCCTGACATATTGCATTCACCAAGATCTGATTTCTAAATAGTAATGTTGTATTAACCATTGTTTCCCACACTGTGCTACCGACACGAAAAAAACGAAAAAAAAAAAAGTTCAAAAACACGAAACTTCACATGCCCGACAAACCAAAATTCTGACAATCAACAAAACAAATACCTTTCCTGAAAAACACACACACAACACAAGCACACCAAAACCCTTACAAACCTACACTAAACCTTACATACACAACTCTCTATGCACTAACCTTAACCCAAACCCTAACCCTAAGGTCCGTCACTATCGCACACTTACGTTACCAGCACCCAATCCCTAACTCACTTAATCCGCCCCTAACCCTCAAGTCCGTCACTATCACAGACTTACCTTACCCACACCCTGACCCTAACATCTGTCCCTATCACACATTTACCTTAACATGTCAGCAACATACCCTTAATCAGGAATATGAAGTCAGCAACACAAATGTATGTAGCCATGTACTGATAGCACTCAACACACACACAGCCAGTGATATATCTGACACAAGACCTGTGTGGTGGACAGGCAAAACATAACATGCACACCTCTGGCCATCAAGTGGATAGGCACATGGTTGAGAGCTATGCAGACAGACTGCAGTCCGTGTTAAACTCGTATGTACACACAAACCCTGTAACACTGGTGCTATACAATGCATACAACAACAGTAATCATACTCTGTTTGTATTTCTGGAACCTCATACACATATGTAGCTGGCCTGAGTGTGCAAGTTCTCTTGTAAGAGGTATTGCTACCTGCTGTCTGTAACACTGCTGCCCACACACAGGAAGGATGTCCACCATACAGGAAGGGTAAAGGGACCATGCCCACATGCTGTAGGGATTTACTTTCACTACTTGATGCTCACCCACCATCCAATACCAACTCTGAAATTCTTATCACGACGATACAGCTGAATACTTGTAAGTCCATCTACATTTTATGCTCATATCTTCCTCCAGGTAATAACATCAACTCCCTAGAAAATATCCTTTGCTGGCTGTCCATTAACTATCCACAGGAATCTATTGTGCTAGGTGACTTTAATATAGACTGGAATACCTGTAATTCTGATAACTCAACTAATCACATAAATCTACATGGCTTCTCCCAAACTATCACCTCACCTACTCGTACCAATAAACTCAACAACAAAGAAACCACCCTAGATTGGATCCTAATAAATACCCAGTCCATAACCTATAATGTAGGTATCCTGCCAGATGACCTTAGTGATCATTCCCTAACCTATATTATTAGGAAAAAGCTTAATATACCCTGTCCTACAACTTTTAGAACTACTCGCTCAAATAAACATTTCAACCCAGAACACTTCCGAAATGATATGAGTGTATGCAACTGGACACCATTAAAATACCTCCAACTTGAGGAAGCTGTGGCATACTTCAGTTCCAAGTTCCTTGAAATCCTAGACTACCATGCCCCTTCTTGTACCCTTAGGAACATCACCAAAACAGCACCATGGATTACTAAGGAAACTAAGAAAACAATTTTGCTAAGAAACAAATTCTGGGCCAAATGGCGTACCTCTAAAGACCCATCTGATCACTTCAAATTTAAACAAATTAGAAACTCTACTAAAGCATCTATAATATCAGACAAAAAAAACTTCTTCTTCCACCTTCAACATACCAACCATCAAAGTCCACAGAAATTCTGGTCAGGTATCAATAGACTCATTCACCCAGGCAACTCTAAAACACCAACCCCATCTGGAATTACCATTGACACTCCCAAACAAATTGTTGACTCCTTCAATAACTTCTTTACTGAAGCTATCCAGTCACTTGCTAACTCTCTATCTCATGTATCCTCTAATCTGCCCTCCTCCTCACATATCTCACCACCCACTTTCCAACTCCACCCTGTCCCCACATCCCTCATCTGTACCATCCTTCAAAGACTCCAACCCTCTATCCCCTCAGCAGACCTCTTACCTTCTAAATACCTTCCAATTGCAGCCAAAGTTATTGCCTACACTATCTCTATCCTAATAAATAGAACCATTATTGAAGGTACTATCCCATCCATCTGGAAAGTCTCACATATCATCCCACTACATAAAGGTGGCAACTCAACAGAACTTTCCAACTTCTGCCCAATTGCCCTCCTCTCTCCCGTAGCTAAAATCATGGAAACATGCATCCACCATCAACTATTAGACCACCTTCTTCAAAATAGCCTATTAGCCAGCTCTCAGCATGGCTTTCGACCTTTCTATAGCACCACTACTGCCCTCCTTTCCTTCTCTGACCACATTAACAAAAATTGCAACAATAATTCCCTGTCCTCTGCTATCTTTATTGATCTTTCAAATGCATTTGACATGGTTAACCATCAGCTACTGCTGAATCTTCTCAAGTCCCTCTCATTCGATACTCAAGCATTACAGTGGTTCAAGTCCTACCTAGACAACAGGCAACAGGCAGTGCTATGGGAAAACACTCTATCCTTCCACCTACCTGTCTCCCTTGGTGTACCCCAAGGATCCATTTTGGGCCCTCTTCTGTTCCTATCTTTATAAATGATCTATCTTTTAGTATCCCCCAAGCTGTAACAATACAATATTCAGATGACTCCACATTAATATCCTCAGCCACAGGGCCTTTTGAACTGCAGTCCCTCACCCAGAATACCTTTGAGCTTGTAAAAGAATGGTTTCTACAGCGGTGTCTCCTCCTTAACCCCAAAATGACTAAACACTTGCTGTTTACTCCAACACAAAAGTCCACCCCACTTAACTTCTCTATCAAATCTAAAACTGGTACAGTCATATCTCCTGACACTACTATCAAACTCTTAGGAGTAACTATTGACCACAGCCTTAACTATGACACTCACATCAACATCACAATCAAATCAGTAAATCGAAAACTAGGCTCCCTCTATAAAATAAAGCCCTTCCTTACTCCCATAGCTAGAACTACTACTGCCCAAACCTACCTTATCTCTACTCTCTTTTATGCCTCTCCAATATATACAAATCTATCCAAATGCAACCTCCACAAGCTGGCAGTCTCCTACAATAATATTGTCAGATTTGCTACCACCTCCCCTTTTAGAACCCACCACTGCCAAAATCTGAAGCAGCTTGGTTGGCTTGAATTGCACAATCAAATTTTATTTCATCAACTGATTATTGCCCATAAAACCCTTCATCACACAAAAAACATACCAATTCTCACAAGTCTAATCTGCCCATATAAAAATCGTACAAACCTATGCTCAGCCAATAAACTTCTGGTATCCATAAATAAACCCAACAATAAAGCAGGAGATTCCCTTTTCACTAATACTGTGGGGAAAAGTTGGAACCTACTTCCCAGTGAACTTACATCTCTGTCTTCTACTACACTCTTCAAAAAGAAACTAAAACAATACCTTAGAAGCCATTGGCTATGTCCCTGTTCAAACCCTGACTAAGACTATCTCTGTCTGTTTTCATCATAATCATTCTTCCCAGGCTATCCAATATCAAGATAAAAGGTACACCATCGTCTGGAAAACTCTTGTAGTAGCTAAAATCCAAAGGTTTATTCACGATAAAACATAGTAAAACATTGCTATAAAAACCGGTGAAATGTAAGCGCTCTCACGTCTTACTGACGCTTCATCAGACTTCAATGTTACATCCACAGATAGGCATCTTTAAATACATTTTCCTAACATCTGTTGCTTATCAATTAATCAATTAATCAAGCGTAATCAGTGTAATTTTATCATTTAACCCATACCTATGTGCCTGTGACTTCAGAATCCAAAATTACGCTGAAACCTTTTCTGGCGTCTAAACCTTTGAAACATTAAGTCACTTTTAGAATAATGCAATTATGTTTTAGACTTTATTTATTTGCTTGTATATGCTGCATTTTTTGGTATAGTGAGCGCCGTCACTACATATTGATTAATTGATCAATTGATAAGCAACAGATGTTAGGAAAATGTATTTAAAGATGACTATCTGTGGATGTAACATTGAAGTCTGATGAAGCTTGCATATGCTGCATTTTTTGGTATAGTGAGCACGGTCACCACATATTGATTAATTGATTAATTGATAAGCAACAGATGTTAGGAAAATGTATTTAAAGATGCCTATCTGTGGATGTAACATTGAAGTCTGATGAAGCGTCAGTAAGACGTGAAAGCGCTTACTTTTCACCGGTTTTTATAGCAATGTTTTACTATGTTTTATCGTGAATAAACCTTTGGATTTTAGCTACTACAAGAGTTTTCCAGTCGATGGTGTACCTTTTATCTTATTGCACCTAAGAAAGATGGAATATACATCTTTCTGTCTCTTGATGAGTTTCTCCCCCTCTACTTACTCTCCAAATCCTGTTTTTAACTACTCTGTTCTTCTGTTCCTTACTCATAACTTTGAGATGGGAATCTCCCATATCCTTCTGAAGACTTTCTTCCCACAGTGTTCATAAAAAAAATAAAAAAAAAAAAAGGGTTGTTCTATTTTTCAGTTCCATCATGTTTGCTAAATTACCTTAAACACCTGTTTTTGTCTGACAAGCTATCTGTATCTGAGGTTTAAAGTTATGTAACTGAATTCTTAATGCTTTGTGTTTATCTGTTTTATGTGGAGCTTTTCTCCCTGGGCCTCTACTGAAAATGGACATATATCCAGTTACACTAGCCCAGTCAACAAATGTAAAATAAAAAAAAAATAAAATAAAAAATAGTAGTGGGTTGCCATGACAGTGGTAATTGGAAGTACTACACAGCATGCTGCATGTAAGTAGCAAGTGGAGAATATTGATTGGTATAGAGGCCATCACCTGATCATGTGCATCACCCACACAAGCCATGCTGCAATCTCTTCCAAGCAGCTCAATCCATTTGCTGGAGAAAGACAGAAAGAGAGAGACGGAGAGAGAGAAAGAAAAGGAGAAAACAAACAGAAACCATACAACAGATCCAGAACCATAACAACACCAAAAAAAGAAAACAAAGGAAGCAGGCTAAGGAGTGAAAAAAATCTTACCTCCTACAAGGACACTATCCACAACAGACCTCATCCCCACAACAGGTATGTGAAGTATATATGCATGTAATTGACTGTAGTACCTGTTCCATAATACTGGGGTAGTTGATGTGGAATGATATGTATGTGCCATCAGGTGTTGCTGTTGTAATGATCTTCAGCTGAACAACTGCTATGGACATTAGAGTCTGTCCCTGTGGGTAGTGGGCCATACCCATCAACTGTGTAGAGCAGCACCGACTGACAAGATGTATGCCAATATAGTGTGTAGTCCAAAAAGAACAGGAGGTGAAATTGTCCAAAAATTCGCAAAAAACAAAGAAAATGGACAATAAGAAGCAGCACTGCACCACTCGTGGCTAAAATACACAGACTCCTTGACTTTATTATTGCAAATAAATTAGTAAAGATAGCGTTTTCATCCAAGCATCCCTCAGACTTCATCAGATAATCTACATAATCATCAGTTAAACCTTGTATATATACACACACACTTAATTGATAAAATATTACATCATTAAGAACAATAGTGTTTCTTAAAGGAAAAGTAATTCATGCACGGTAAACCCGTTGTGTTGAAACATGACCCGATGAATCTCAACACTACCACTAAACTAAACAAACTAGTCTATATTACTATAATTAAGACTCTTGTTAAAATTGTTGTCAATAATAATATAACAATCTCTAATGAATACACATTGTTCAGCCCATATAAAATTGTGTGTAGTAAAAATATTGTACAAAATTTCAAGAAATGTTTTAACATGACAATTCACAGTTTGGCTAATCATAACTTTAAGAGAGGTGTCAAGGAGATATTATCATTCAGGCCTGGGGGTTTGTTGGCCTGAAGAATTATTAGCCAAAACGTTTCCCTGTAGGCCAATTGGGATTCCCAAGGTCCCTCCCTTGGATCCTTAGACACCATTTCAATCACAAAAAAGCCAAATATAGCATTAGGTCATGCCATAAGATGTCTAAATAAGGCATTGTGATTGTTTTTATTATTGATACTGTTCATAAATCCTAAGTTTGAGTTGCCTCTAAGTTTTCCCCACGTAGAAACTTTGACATACACTGCAAATAACTAGGTAAACAACCCCAGAACTATTGCAGTTAGTATAACATGGGGAGAACAAGACTTTATTTCTAGAGGCAACCAAAACTTCCTCCTTCTGTATGTAAGCACACATTTGTATGTCCCCTTTCTTTTATGAGAAAGGATGGGGTCATAATTAGCATTCTCCAGCAATTTTTTAATATTCTGCCCTCTTCTAAACACCACCTTAATAGGTTTATTTTTAAGGTTAGGTAAGTCAGTGAGTTCAAAATTTTTTTTACACTCGTTCTCAGCAATATATTTAATGAAGTATGCATTACCACTGAAGTTAGTAATAAAAGCTCTATTATACCCCTCATTGGTATTATTAAGTGCTCCATGTGAATTAGAAAACCCTGTACTCCTCCCCAAAATGGGGCTAAATTTATCTTTCCTACCCTATGTTATTTCAAGTTCAATTTTGGAAATTAAATCTTCAGGGTAACCTCGTTTTAAAAACATACCTTTCAATAAGGAACATTCAAGGTTGAAATCAATTTCGGTAGACATCATATGACTTGCACGTACATACTGACCTTTAACTATCCCCCTCCTTTGAAAGAGGGGCTGTGCACTGGTAAAACTGATGTATGTGTTGGAAAAGGTGGATTTTCTGTAAATGGAGGACTTGGTTGATATAGTGAATTAATTCATTTAATGACTCCAGACTACCTGTCCAAAAAACACAGATGTTGTCCAAAAACCTAGTATATAAAGTCCAATGTTGGATGTACTGACTATTATATACAAATTTCTTCTCCCATGTTGATAGCACCATGTCGGCAAAAATGGGGGCACAACTGGCCCCCATTGCCACTCCAGTTTCCTGCTTAAAAAGCTCCCCCTCAAAAAACAAGAAATTGTTTTTCAAAACCAGTTCTGCTATTTCCAAACACATATATATTTCATTTTCCGTTATTCCAGGACTGGTTCTAAGGACCTCCTACATCCAAGCTAATCCAGCCTCATGTGGAATGACCAAAAAAAGGTCGATAACGTAATCTGTGACAAATTTCAACCCTGGCGCATTTAATTCTGGTTTAACTTCACTTAAAAATTCCCATGAATCTTTAAGCATGTACACTTCTCTACCCCATAACAACTTCATTTTCCAGTCAAGAAATTTAGCTAAAGGTGAGATTTTAGCAATTTCTGCAGCCACAATGGGTTAAAGTGGGGGATCTCGAATGCACTTATGAATCTTGGGTATCCCAAAAATCGATGGTGCCCTTGGGGTATTGTTCTCCAAATATTGCTGTGTTTTGAAGTCTATAGAAGAATATAGTGTGTGGTGTGTAATGGAAAGGATGTATATTACTGTGGCCAATAACCACTGGTGGAAGTAATGCCATAATGATGTATACATGGATTCCAGAGCCCACCACTTGCAGGACACTCAGGTTGACATGTGTTGTGGCATCCTGAAATGTCATAGGTGTGTAATAGGGTTACCTGCAATCTGGCCCTATATATACCCCCTAATGTTACATTGTATCTATATGTGGCACCTGTCTTCTGTTGTAGCAAGGCAGAACAGTGCAGCTGTACAGGAAGGAGTTTTGAGATTGTGAACCTGATGTCTGAATGTACCCCATATGTATGTACGTATGTATATGTGTACATATATGTGTGTGTGTGTGCGCGTGTATATATATATATATATATATATATATATATATATATATATATATATATATATATATATATACATGTATGTCTAAAGATATACAGATACCCATATGTAGACATATATAAACACATATATAAACATAATATATATCTACACACACACACACACACACACACACACACACACACACACACACACACACACACACACACACATATGTATGTAAATACATGTCCCCTATATTACCACAACAGTGCTGCATGCTATGTGCGAGGGAACAGTAAACATAGCAATAGACACAGATATATACAGCTGTAAGTGTGTGCAACATGGACGGGTATGTCACATGTGATCCCCTTGTTGGGACCACTTTGCCCTTGTCTGTGAAGTAGGGAATGGGAATATGGGGAAGTATGGCAGGTATATTTGTGAAGGTGGTCTGGGTTGGTAGATATAGAGGACAGCCTACAGGGGTGGTATATGACACATGTGGTGGGTAAACACCTTGGATGGTGTGTGTGTGGTCTGTGATGTGGAAGCCCCATGGGCCCCCATATGGAAACAATGGGAACAAGCCTCCCACCCATTGCTACTCACAACAGCAGCCCATGGCCCTGAAGGTGCCTGGCCTGGAGGCTGAGCAGGAGGAGCATGTGGACCCTGTGAATGTGTACTGGGTGCCTCAAGGTGATGTAGCACATCCCACAAGTGTTTGTGGAGCCCCCTATGGAACAGACCCTGGACCTGACCTCGGGGGAACAGGATTATGTCTGCGTGTGCCCCCGGGGGGGGGGACAACATCCCCTGAGGTGGTTCCACCTGAAGGTAGTGCTGGACCAGTACATGAGGAGGCCCCAGGGTGGGTCCCACATGTGATGTGGCCTGGTAACATGGCCAGATAAGGTTGAAGAGGTGGTAATGCTGGCAAATATTCCCTAAACATGCTATTATGTCATTGTTATAGAACATATGTGGGTAGTAAAAGTCTACACAATCCCAGAACATGTCCAACAGCATGTATAGATATCCCCAATAACACAGAATGTCAGATGTGCAGCAATCACATAGCAAGCATACCACATGCATATATGGAACCATAGGGGCCCTGACAATGGCATGCAGGTGAATAGTCCATAACAGGCCACCAATGATAGTGTCCACACAGGGAACATGGCTACAAACACATAGCACAAAGTGTGATACAATACAATATATGTCCCACTGGCAGGTAAGCTGTAGCCATACCTACTGAGTTGTGTGAATGGTCTGTTGTCACTGATATGGTGGGGGGATGACAGAGATGTATATTAAGAAATATGGTAACCTTGCTGTATGAGTTGCTCAGACCTGTTTCCATCTTTATGGCTTTCAGGCAAGATGTCACATGGACGCCTACCTGCTTATTCAGTGGCTGAAAATGACATAGTGCTGAACTATCACATCCAGCACTACCCTGTCCTGTTTGGCTGGGCCACCCATGAGCAGCAGGAGTGGACCACCCTGTGGAATGACCTAGTCCACAGGGTTAATGATGTCGGACTGCATAACCACAGTTATGATCTGGTCTGGTATCATTGTTCTGACCTGCTTCGCAATGCCCATCTGCATGCTGCTGCAGTCTGGGGGAATCACCTCGCAACAAGGGGGGGTCATGCCATCCATCCTCCCGACACGTGTTGAGGAGCTCCTCACTAGTCTTGTGGCACATGCCCATCTGCACAGCCAACTGCCATACACCATTGTGGAGGTGGGTGCTACCCACACACTGGCTGAGTAGCATGCAGGTAAGGCCACAGGGCACATAAGTAGTCCACTGTTGTATATGCATCCGCATCTGTATAGGTAGATCATGCATATCTGACATGTCATATATATAGTTTGTTGATGCACAGTAGTAATAAACAGATGTGCATAAGTGGTGGTATTGTGGACTTGTACTGGTGATGTACTGTAATGCTGCACTCACCTTGTAGCAATGCCATGGCTGTGGCCACTGACATCACAACTCTCACACTCCTATGTAGGTCCCTCCAGTATACCACCAAGGCAGCAGCCTGTAGCTGATGAGTATGGTTTATGTTGATGCTTGCCAATACACTGGGCATGTAATGGCTATGGTATATTCCATGCATACATCTAATACACCTACCCATAATGCATCCTGTACATGTTCACGTATTGTTGCTGTTAAATGTACTGCATCATAGTGGTGACTATGATGGGGTATTGGAAGGGTATGTCAGGCACCTGCAAGGTAACTAACATCCTGTCATTGCGAAATGTGTCCACAGAGATTAGCATAATGGTGGGACACACGGCCTACGGTAGCGACATGTGTGAAACATCACCCTTATACAGTGCAACAACAGTGTATATATCAGTGTTACAATGGCAACTATTACAGATGTACACTATGGCATAACGTATTACTGTGGTCCACATTAATAGCTGGGACTAGGCTGTAACACATGGTGTTCAGTGTATGGGACACTGCAAAATGACACACATGTGTAGGCCGTACTTGTCAAGCATCTGCAAAAAGGCTGAAGGTGGGGAAGGGGTGTCAGCAAGACACACCAGTGCACTGCTGCAGTGATCCTAAGGATGCTAAGAATGGCTGTATCTGCACACAGTCAGGTTCAGGAACTGTGGCAGATGTAACCCTACTCCCACAGCAATAGTGACAGCAGTGTGTGAACACCAAGGGATGTGCACATGAGTAGACCTTGTAATCATGCAGATTTGGGGGACATGTGTAGGGCAGACTGATCATACACGGGCAAATGCAGATGGCCCATGCTAGTATACCCCTGCCAGGAATAGTGACTGCTGTAGTACACATAATAGGTGCAACAAACCATCATGATAAGGGTGTGCACACATATGCACACACGGAGTGTATGCATTGTGGTCAGCATCTGCACACCTAACACATTTCGTATACACTGCATGTGAATGTACATGACATATGTCACATATCAGGCTCATGTACTGTTAATTTATGCGGTGATGTGGTCCCATGGCAGATCAAGGAACACATCATATCAATAAGGGTGTGTACAGTCCCCATAGCCACGGTATGGTCTGATGGTTGTCAGTGTAATAGTATTGGATTGGCCATACATGCTCCGCTGATGTTGAGATCTGTAAACCAGACATCAGGCATTCACAAATGACATCTGTCCACATATCATCCCAGGTATGTGTTGCTGAAAAACATAGGGGCTATGAGCTATAGAGCTGACATAACTGACACAGTACTACACATTCAGCAATGGGTTGTACACCTGTGAGGTTTGGTGCACAGTACATGGCAGGGTGCAGAACAGGTGTACAGCAATACTGTGTGCATGGGTGCAGTGGTTTCCAGGGGAAGGGGCATCACCTACTAACACAGCCCATGCATCACACACATGTATACTGTTGCTAGCATGGATTGACTATAGCTACACTGCATGCTGTTGTGTACCATATGGTATGCATGTTGACAGATGGGTAATGGGAGGACAGTGTGTACTATCTTTGTGCAACCTCACCTGTGTGTATGTGTGTGTGTGCGTGTGTGTGTGTGTGTGTGTGTGTGTGTGTGTGTGTGTGTGTGTGTGTGTGTGTGTGTGTGCACGTGTGCACGTGTGCATGTGTGTGTGTTTATTTTGTCTGTAGGTTCACTCTGGTGAAGTGAAGGGAGATTGATGCATGTAGGATGTGTTTGTGGTTGTGTGTGTGTTTGTGTGGGTGTCCATATATGCACATGTGTGATTCTGGGGTTGTTCATATGGCAGTACTTCCCTTTGGGATCATGTAGTACATGGACATGGACTGACACATGACACACCAGGAATACTTATCTGATATGTAATCACAAGACAGCTGATAGTATAATAAGATCTGTAGCATGGAACATGCATTGGGAGGGAAAGTAGACACCAGGTATACCCTTAATATTGCATTCAGCAGAGAGGTGACCGACAACCCACGTATGCAGCACTACGGATGCATTGGGGAATTACTAGACAACCCCAGGGAGTGTATCCATATATTACAGTTGTCACATGATAGGTTTATTGAGCATCATATCTGGCATGTACTGAGCAATACTTACACATGACACTCCAGTGCGTGACATTATGGAACATAGTAGTCCCTTACATATAGGGTCCATGCTCACGATGTCTGGACATACACAGGGTGAACACTGAATGACACCAGTGAGGCCATGTAAAACCACTCCACTCAGGTCAAGGAGGTAATGGAGTATAAGGTCTTGTGTTGTGATCACTTGTCTAGGCATTTAGAGGAATGATATGTTAATGAGTAGTATTAATGAGTGTATGTTACCAAGTGTGATGCAGGATGGGGAACTTATGGGAATAAATGTGGGACTGTAGGTAAATTCACTGACAGGTAGGTATTAAGGTGGAATGTGTATGTGTGTGTGTGTGTGTGTGTGTGTGTGTGTGTGTGTGTGTGTGTGTGTGTGTGTGTGTGTGTGTGTATGTACTGTTATACAATGCTATACAGGTCTTAAAGTGTGTTTCTTGTCTTCCCCCACAGGTGATGAGGTGGGTCAGGGTCCCTCCTGCATGCAATCTGATGTTGGTGTCCATACAGACACCGAAGATGATGATAGTACTGTTGAAGCACAGATGGGGTTGTCAGGGGCTGAAACAGCACCATCATTTGACATCCCCCTCTTAGCTACCCCAACCCCGCACACAGTTTCAGTGCCTATACATACCCCATCAAAAGTGGCCATAGCAGAGGGATAGTTGGCGGTTGGTGGCAGTGCACAAGAGAGTGTGGTATCCATGCCTACTGTGTCTGGTCACAGCAGGCATAGCTGGATGTCCAGCAGGGCACCACATAGGCAGATGTCCCAGGGCGCTCGTAGTAGGGCTGCTGGTCATCATGCCCCTGGCAGAAGTGGCACAATTGGTACCACCAGGTGCATGTTTCAGGCTGTCATGGGTGTAGGCATGTATGGAACTGTACACCAGACAGGGCCTGAGGCTGCAGAGGGCTGCTCTCACATCTGCAAGCGACAACTTCCATGAACTGTCTGGTGGGTGGGAGGGTGGCTTAATGGTTAAGGTGTTTGCCTTACAAACACAAGGTGCAGGGTTTGAGTCTCACAAGGGATAATTGGCTAGGCTTAAAATGGCTCACAAGGGCAGTTAGCTTAGTACCAATCTATGAACCTATGAACATATGCCCTCCGTGCTCATGCCGAGGTCATAGATAGATGGTTTGTTGAGATGATGGGCCACATCAACCTTTGTTTGTCTGTGCTTGAACATGTGGTGGGAGTGAGGTGACCCCCGCGTGGATATAGGCCAGCAACACCAACAGCTGGTGGTCAATGTGGATGTGCTAGGACACCAAGATGCTCCTGTAGTGGCAGTACCAGCCCCAGCACTGCAGGAGGGGAGCTGTCAACACCACAGCAGGCCACAAACACCTGGTCCTGACCAGCCCCAGGAGGGACCTGGTTCCAGCGGACATCTGTCATCATCAGGGGAGAGTAGCACATCGAGGCCTGTACCTGGATATATATAGGTAGATATGTATGCACATCCTATGTGTACAGATATACCTATTTATATTGATATAGATGTATATATCTATAACTATATCTGCATACATATCTATTCAGATATACCTATTTATGTTGATATATATATGTAGATATCCATAGGTATATGTGCATATGTATCTATATCTGTATATGTGTAGACATATATTGCTGGGTATATGTATATATTTGAGTGTGTATATATATATATATATATATATATATATATATATATATATATATATATATCCAGATATGTATGTCAATATGTATATGTGTATATATCTATGTAGATATATGGGTAAATATATATGCATATATGTTTACCATATGTCCAGAACATGGAGTGGAGTCATACCTCAGCACCAATAGTCCCAATCTCTTAGTGCAAAAGGATGTCATGTATGTATTGCAGGTGTATATGTAGACTGTTGCTACTGTAATAGGGGCTGTCTTAACAGACATGTTGTATGTGTGAGGCCACATCTGCTTTTGACATGTGCACCATTGGCTACTGACAGACATCCTAAGGACATCATAGTACAGTACCACTGCTAGCACAGTAGTGATCCTGTGGACTACAGCAGAGATATGACCAATATATGTGGACAGTCTGGCACTCTGTGGTCAGTCCAGAGGTGTACACATATCCCCTTCATGCAAGACACGTGGACCATGCCTCCCAATGTGGATGTTAATAGCCATGTACATGGGTATGTCACGTAAATACTGGACTACATATGCCCACACAGTTTATGCATGCACACACGCCAGTCTGTCCTGACACATAATATCTGGTGGTGCAGGGGTCACATGACCACATACTACCCAGTAGTTAGTGACATACATCTGTATAGAATCCCACTGCTTTTTCAGAAATACACAACAGTTATGGTGGCCTGGCAGCTGTATGTCTTGCAAATAACTGGATATAACAGCACACTGGGTAATTACACTAGGCTGCTTGGCATGTCATAAAGCACTGTGCAAACTACAGGCAGACTGCCACAACACTGGACTACATTTTGTATGGGGGAATAAACATGTACCTGTGACTATAGCAGGCTCTATATGCATGTCACAGCACAGAGTAACAGACACCTGTGAGAAAGTGCATACCCACAACCAATGTAAACACAGCCACATATTGTACACAAGCTTAATATGACACTACATGGACTGTCTGATAAACACCATCCTCATATGTGCCGCTCACACACTAATCCTACATATACTGGGTCATGGCACTGTGTGGTCTGATGGTTGTCTGTGGTATGGGACACGTGTGTGTCTGGCCCTACAGACATGTGAGCCAATAGGGTACCATGCACTGGAGCAGCATTTCACATCAGATAGCACAGGGCCAAGAACAATGGCATCTACCACAGTCTGTGCACAGCCCAAGGTATGTATGCGCAATACACATACTGTCGACAATCACTCTAAGTACACAGACCCCAGTAATGTACACACAACTGCAGAATGGCCAAGTTATGTCCTCAGAAACAACCCCTACTATACATAGCATGTCTAGCAGTCTGATGTCTGACTGGCTTGTTAGCAGGTAGGATGTCAGTAAATAATGGTGTACAGAACATTTGCACCTCTTACTGCATGACATATGTACAAAGGTTGACAAACTTGTGGCTGGAGCTATGAACACTGCCCCAATATTGGCATGTTGCTGTGATAACCTCATACATTTACTGTTGTACCAGGGTTTGTTGTGACCTATGTCCTATGAGGGATATGAAGTCAGTAACTCTCATGGCTGTCACCATGTACTGACTGCAATCCTCACACTGTGCTTCAGCAGTTCTCAGATAGGTGTTCTGTGAGTAACACAAGAAACAAAAGGCTCCACACACTGCCCAGTCTGCCGATGACCCTACAGATGGGAGTTTCCTCAAAAACATTGCACTGTCATAACAAGTATTAAAACATGTAGACCAGTCATATCCACACACACCCTGTTAAACCAACATTACTCCAAATCCAGAATAGCAACACTTACATTATGTAGTCATGTCAGGCACATCCCCCTCTTGTCTGTTGGCCTGTTTCCACAGTGTATGTTGTTAGAGGTAAATCCCTAAACTATCTGTGATGCTGTTTGCCAAACACCAGATCTAGGTCCTGCTCACAGTGAATGAAAAGACCCAACACCAACATGATATTCCTAGATATTGGACTGTGTTTCCATGCAATTGGCTATGGGAATGGTACCACAGCTATTCCACATGCAATCAGCTAGAGGAGGACTGCAATTTGTGCAGAGGCCATCAGCTGATCATGAGCATCACTTACAAAACACAAGCTGCTGCCTAAGCAAAGCAGATGTACTTCTCCACATCCACCAGAGAGGGAGTGAGAGAGACAGACAGAGACAAAGTCAGAAGGGGGTGGGAGAGTAAAACCTAAGCATGTTTTTGTCACACACCTACCAGTACAGGGTTTCAAACCCCTGACTGACTATGTATTGCTATCACATGTCTATGCAGTTATTGCATGCACCACATAGATTACATGTTGAGGAGCTGTCCAAACATATATGCAATGGTGAGTGACATTTGCAACAGTGATATAGTAGCGATACAGTAGGTGTAGTAAACATGCCTGTCCACATGAACAGGTGTCAGCGTCAATACAGCCACACTCTCTCAGGGATTTACACACATTGACACACTTGGCAGGGTCAGGAATATACTTCCTAACTAGTTTGTTTGCCACAATACAGTTATGCACAGGTATCACATGCACCATAGTGGTTATCCAGGGTTATATGGGCAAAGGGTATGTGAAGGTGTCTGACATCAGACAGCATGCTTCAGTATGCCAATGGGAGTTGTAGTGAGCGTGAATGAGGCCGAAAGCATCATCCCCCACAGACACAAACACAGGGTGCCAGTACTGACATGCATGGGTGCATTGCTTCATGGGTGTGAAGTGGTTGGCTGTACCAGAAGGCTATACAAGGCCAGGTGAAGGGTATACCTTGGCATCAGACCACATGACAATGGTCTGCAGTCTGGCTCAGGAGTGTAGTGTCTGGACTGGCCCACACAGGTGGGTATTGTATTTACCATCCAGTCACCTGGGTTACTATTGTGTGTGGCCAGTGCTGTGCAATACTTGCCATGTATATGTTCTTTAGTCCATGACATGGACGGTGTCTGGGATGTGCACACATCTCACATGCATGTACAGTGACATGTGGAACTGTATCTGGGGTGTGTGGCCCATGTTGTGCACACAGAGTGTGATCATGAGATGTGCTAGTCCTGGACTCATGTGGCGGAACTGGTAATGGACAGCAGGTTGATCCTGCACAACATTGTTTGCATGATACAGGTATTTCCTTGTGTCAGTGGCATCTGCCCATACAGGGCATGTGTTTAAGGCATGGTATGTCCTTTGTGGGTCACATTTGATGGCACCACAGGTGTTGCAGGCATCCAGTTGGGAACAAAATGAAGGCGCACTGTCTGCAAATATGTGCCTATTGTACTGATGGACAGGGTGCCATGCCCTCTGTAGTCCACTGCAATCACACCATGGTTACTATCTGTGGGCAATATGCAGGGTACTACCAACATAGCGGTTGTTGCCTAGGCAAGTGTGTTTGTGTATAAGACATGGGTTGAGAGTGTTCTCTGGGTAATACAAGGGTTGCTTAATTTGTTTGCCAGGCCTTGATGTCACATGTAGGGGTATGGATTGGCCCAGCCTCTCTGCTATTTGACATCTGTTATCCTTGTAAGGTGGACGATATGACATGTAATAGGGCCACCATATAGGAAATTTGCAAAAGCCAGTCCACAATGAGTCCAGTTGTTACACACTCACAGCCATCTCCACACAGGATACAAAAGACAAACACACACACACACACACACACACACACACACACACACACACACACTTGGCATGTCTGGGATTAAAACTCCTACCTAACTAGTTTACCACACTACAGTATTACACAGTTATAGGATACACCATGGAGATTACTGGACTACTCATTCCCCAAAGGTGTATTTCACTGGGAATGACATCAGCAGGCTTGCCAAAGAAGGTCAATTGAGGTTGTAGTGACTGTGAATGGCCTCAAAAGCATTGCATCCTACACAGACAAAGAAACACACAAACATCCACACTTGCCATGTCTGTGAATAGAACCCCTACCACACTACTATATCACACTGACTGTGAATGGCCTCAAAAGCATTGCATCCTACACAGACAAAGAAACACACAAACATCCACACTTGCCATGTCTGGGAATTGAACCCCTACCAAACTACTATATCACACTAGAGCATTATGCTGTTATAGGACATGCCACAGAGATTACTGGAGTACTCCTTCCCAAAGCTGCATTTCACTGGGAATGACATTAGCAGGCTTGCCAAAGTAGGTCAATGGAGGTTGTAGTGACTGTGAATGGCCTCAAAAGCATTGCTCCCTACACAGACAGGGGCACAAACACACACACACACACACACACACACACACACACACACACACACACACACACACAGTTGCCATGTCTGGGATTAGAATTCCTACCTAACTAGTTTATTACACTACAGCATTATGCAGTTCTAGGAAGCGTCATGGAGATTACTGGGCTACTCATTTCTCAAAGGTGTATTTCAGTGTGAATCACATCAGCAGGCTTGCCAAAGTAGGGCATTTGAATTGTAGTGAGTGTGACTAGCCTAAAAAGCATTGCTCCTTACACAGACAGAGAAACACACACAGTTGCCATGTCTGGGATTAGAACTCCTACCTAACTAGTTTATCATACTACAGCAATACGCAGTTAAAGGATATGCCACAGAGATTACTGGGTTACTCCTTTCCCAAAGGTGTATTTCAAAGTGAATGACATCAGCAGGCTTGCCAAAGTAGGGCATTTGAATTGTAGTGAGTGTGACTAGCCTAAACAGCATTGCACCCTACACAGACAGAGACACACACACACACAAACAGTTGCCATATCCAGGATTTAAGCTCTTACCTTATTAGCTTATCACACTACAGCATTACACAGTTGTAGGATGCACCATGGAGATTACTGGGCTTTTTTTCCCCAAAGGTGTATTTCAAAATGAATGACATCAGCAGGATTGCCATAGTAGGGCTATGGGGAGGGCAGTATGTGTGCATGGGCCATAACCCATTCATCTAGAGGTAGACATACCACACTCAGGCACACGCATATTTATATTCCACAGGTACGTGTATACAACTGCTAAATGATTACTGTCTTGTGCAGTCATGTTGCACAGCTAGCACTAGCACCACAGAGTCTTTAATGTTGAGGAATACCAGTGGCTAATTTCTACAGTGAGTAACATTTACACATCATGTGGTTGTAGCCATTTGGCTGTGTGCTGGGTGAGACAGGCTTCATGATGGAAGGCTCTTTGTCACTGTCACTCTCTTTCACACATCTATGTATGTGTACTTTTGGCATATTATAGTGTGTTGTCCTTGGATATATGTGTGTATTCCTATCCAATGTGTGTGCAAAGCATGACCGGTGCATACTGAGGAGTGTATGCACTAACATCTAAAACAGTCAGATATGTATGGTCCACTGTTGGCAGACATCGGCTGCATTTGTTTGTGTGTGAGCATGCCCAGTACGACCTTTCAGTATGTTGTTGTCTGACATTTCCTTCATTTCTATAAGTGTGTGAGCATGCCCAGTACACTCTTCTGTATTGAATGTCTGGATCCATTCCAGGTAGTTTGTACTCCAGTGCAGACCTTTGTATTCTGCACCTACAGCTAGCAAACTGTTTCTGTGGGATATCTGTAGATCAGTTGGCAATATGGGGTCAAACTGTGCAAGGGATGGTGTGTACGGTAGGTGACTGTGTCTGTGCTGCTTCTGCTACATGGTACTGGTGTTAGCAGAGATATTCAGACAAATGTACTGTTATACACTGTGATGTTTTATGTCCTCAAGTACTGTCAGATGGACATGTTTGCTCACTGTGATGTCCTGGGGAACACAGGGTGAATGCAGCTGTGTCCAGTATTGTGGTCAAAAGCTTACATATTCATGGAAAGTTATGCCATTCTGGAGGGGGATCTGCAGACACTTGCTGCTGGGTCTGTGTATCCAGTTCAGCACCTTGGTACATTGATGGCAGAGGATTCCATAGTTGCACATTCATCACCGTGACAGTATGGCCTTATCTTGCTGTGGCAATACCTCACAGCTGTACAGATTCACATAGGTTACCAAGAGGCAGAGGTCATAAGTCAGGACATTACCCCTGTTGTGTACGGGCAGGTTTGTAGACACACATTTTTGTGTTTGCAGCCAGGGATAGTATGTGCACATGGCTGTGTGTTGGACTTTGCATATTCCATGCTGCCCAAGCTCCTACCCACCCCCTCTATTATTCTAGCCTCTTCCATACATTATGCATACATTCTCTGATACTTTCCTTATAATTGTCACCTCATCATAGCTGTGTTTTGGTGTTTGTCCACAGTTCATGCAGTGGGACATGGTGGACATGTTACTGTGGTTTGTCCACATGGCCTTGCATATGGCTTATGTGGAGTGTGTTATGTTGTTATTTGGGTGTCCATGACATAACATACATTGGCAGTACGGATGAGACACAGGCCTTTGGCAGAGGTCTGTAGGCCATTTGGTGGTGATGCAGGCCAGCTGTAGCAGGCTGTTGCATTCTGTCAGTCCTATAGTCCCAGACTGCCATACAGTATATTCCCCTGGGGTGACAGGGTAGGTGTGCTAGGTGTTCATGCCAATACCCTCTATCAGCACTGATCAGGTGGTGTGGATGCTGGCAGGGTGCTGCTTACAGCTAGGGACACACCTGCACTACATGCTACATTCTTTTGTTATTGCCATACACAGGTGGGGGTCATATTGTACACATTCCCAACAGCAGGTATAAGACTGGAGAGGTACCTGTGGGTGGTGTTTTGGTGAGCTGTGTGCATGTGTGCTATGGACACTGCTTGCATCTGACTCACAGATATGCATGGGGAATTCAAGTTATGCTGGCTTGTGCAGGAACATCAGCCATTTCCTAATACATCAGTCCTATCACCTTTGTGATCTGCAAGTGTTCGGCCAGACGACATTGGTATTCCCTACTACAAGCCCAGATAATGTGATGCATACCTGTATGTACAATTCCAACGGTGTGTCCATTTCATGGTTTCACATTATATACTATATGTCTTGGGTACCCTTCCCTGTGTACTGCTTGTATATCTAGCCCAACAGTCATGCCATGTCCATCTTTCAGATGGTGACACATATTACCAGCATACATTTACAATGGCTTACTGCTAGCATGTGTTATACTGGTGGGCATTGTCTTTGGCATTGACGTTGTGAGGACTTGGCCCTGTCATCGGCAGTAGTGGGCAATGGCCACCAGGTCAAACCTCAACATGCATACATACTGACCACTCTCACACAATATGAAACACACACCAGCCTAACACATGCATACCTGCATATTGTACAAATGCTACAATCTTTCCTGCTACCTTGGCCACCTCACATCAACTGTGCTCCACTGGTGTTATACCTACACATACATGTTACTCCATGTCTACATCTGATTGGAGGGGGGGGGGCGCACCTGACTGTTATTACATTTCTACATAGGATTGGTGGGGGGCACACTGACTGTTTCTACATTTCTACATAGGATTGCAGGTGGGCACACCTGACTGTTACTACATTTCTACTTAGGATTGGGGGGCACACCTGAATGTTTCTACATTTCTACATAGGATTGGGGGGCACACCTGACCATTTCTACATTTCTGTTTAGGATTGGGGCACACCTGACTGTTTCTACATTTCTACATAGGATTGCAGGGGGCACACCTGACTGTTACATTTCCACTTTGGATTGGGGGGCACACCTGACCTGTTTCTACATTTCTACTTAGGGTTGGAGGGGCACACCGGACTGTTTCCACATTTCTACTTAGGACTGGAGGTGGGGAACACCTGACTGTTTCTACATTTCTAATTAGGATTAGGGGGGCACACCTGACTGTTTCTACAGTTCCACATAGGATTGGAGGGGGGGCACACTTGACTGTTACTACATTTCTACATAGGATTGGGGAGGGCACACCTGACTGTTACAACGTGTCTACATCAGATTAGGGGGCACACCAGACTGTTGCTACATGTCTAAATAGGATTAGGGGGCACACCTGACTGCTTGTACATGTCTAAATAGGATTGCGGGGGGCACACCTGACTGTTACTACATTTCCACATAGGATTGGGGGGGCACACCTGACTGTTTCTACATTTCTACATAGGATTGGAAGGGGGGCACACCTGACTGCTACTACATTTCTACATAGGGTTGGGGAGGCACACCAGACTGTTAAAACATGTCTAAATAGGATTGGGGGGGCACACCTGACTGTTACTACATTTCTACTTAGAATTGGGGGCACAGCTGACTGTTTCTACATTTCTATATAGGATTGCAGGGGGCACACCTGATTGTTACTACATTTCTACTTAGGATTGGGGGGTGCAAACCTGACTGTTTCTACATTTCTACATAGGATTGGGGAGCACACCTGACTGTTACTACATTTCTACTTAGTACTGGGGAAACATCTGCCTGTTTCTACATTTCTACATGGGATTGTGGGGGGGGCACACCTGACTGTTACTACATTTTGACTTAGGATTGGGGGGCACACCTGACTGCTTTTACATTTCTACATAGGATTGGAGGGGGGCACACCTGACCGTTACTACATTTCTGCTTAGGATTGGGGGGCACACCTGACTGTTTCTACATTTCTACATAGGATTGGGGGGCACACCTGACTGTTACTACATTTCTACTTAGGATTGGGGGGAACACCTGCCTGTTTCTACATTTCTACATAGGATTGTGGGGGGGCACACCTGACTGTTACTACATTTCGACTTAGGATTGGGGGCACACCTAACAACTGTACACATTTGCTATGACTGTACTGGTATGTCAGGTACTCCATTTCATTCTGCATCATGCTGACTAGAAGCATATCAGTGTACTACAGGTCTTAGGTTTGATTGACCTACATATCGGTTTCTGACTTCTTACCCTTCAGAACTCACATCCCACTGCCTGATCTGATGTAGTCTGTCTGCGTAGGCCTGGAGGGGGGTTACCCATAGCCATCATTTAGAGGCGTTAGCATGACCTTTGTTTGCATTTATCTACACCTGTCCTGCTGGCTGTGTCTGTTGTTGGGTATGTGAGCCTCCCTGACTGGCATGTGTGTGTTATATGGACACACATGTGGCCCAGCACATTTCCTGCAATGGGTTTTGTCAGCATGTGTAGTACTGGCTACTATGGTGACACCAGTATCTGTTACAGATCACATGCTGCCATTATAGGTTTCCACTTTCTGCTGGCATCCCATTCAGCCACCTGATTCCCTTGCATGCACACATCCATACCTTAGATACAAGTAACAACACATACTACTTCATTTGGCAATTGGTAAGAAGAGTGACTTACCTTGTGGGTGAGCCAGCATTGAGGATGGTGCTGGAGGGCTGCCTATGTCGGATGCACATAGTACACTCCCTATATATGGTTGAGCACAGGTAGTGTCATGTTTGCCATCCCTTTTACTGTATGTGTGAGTCAGAGAGAGGTGTCATTCCCTGGGTCCCTCCTGTGTCAGTGTATGTGCTATGCGTTGCCTCTTTGCCAAGACTGGGGCATACTGGGCACACCTCCTTCTGCCTACTGAGGCAGGCTTAGGTTGTTCCTCCTCTGAGTCACTCTGTGCTTGTGCAGGCCTTGGCAATGCTGGGGGGCTGTTTGGCCCTGCCCCATGCTGTTCCTGCTGCAGCTGTTTTTGCAGGATCATATTGTGTAGCATGGCACATACGATGACAATTTGAGTACATGATGCTGGGGAGTACTGCAAGGCTTCACTGGATGTGTCCAGGCACCGGAACCATGAACTGAGCATCCCAAACACATGCTCTATTATAATTCTGGTCTGTGCATGTGCCTCATTATGGAGTTCTTGTTTGGGTGTGTGTGCATTTCTGATGGGTGCCATCAGCCATGGCTTCAGTGCATAACCAGCATCCCCCACTAGTTGACCATAAGGGATGTCCCCACTGGCAAATCTCTGGTACAACTGAGTCAGATGCCAGATGTGGGAATCGTGATAGCTTCCAGGGCAGCCAGCACATACATTCATTATTATGCCCTGGGCATCACACATGACCTGGCAGTTGATGGAGGGGAAGCCCTTGTGGTTGATGGAGACCAGACCGCGCTCACCAGTTGGTGCTTTGATGTGTATGTACGTGCAGTCTATAGCACCCACTACCTCAAGGTATTCTGCTATTTGGTGGAAGAGACGCATATTGCTGGCCAATGCCTCACAGGTTTTGGGAAAATATACGTGCTCACCGGCATGTGCTGACATGGCATCCAGGAACTGGTGGAGTACCCTGGATGCTGATGCCTGTGAGATCCCATGATATCCCCAGTTGGCCTTTGGAAGGTACCTGTAGCTAGTATTCTTGGACCTACACATACCTTGGTATCCACTGGGATGGGTTCCCCTCTGTTAGTTCTGTGTGTCAGGCATGGCCGGCACAGCTCAACAATTTACTGTAGGAGGTCCCTGTCCACCCCATAGGGCTACACTTTCTCCAGCTCATGTAGCCCCTGGTAGGTTACCCTGGGTCTGTACACTCTTCTCCGTCTCCTCACTGTGGGTTGGTCAACAGCATTCTCATCCTCACCACCATCAGCCTCTTCCACATGTTGATGTATGATAGCTATTGCAGTCCCTATCATTTTGTAGTATTTGTCTGTTAAAATTCCCCCATTTGTATACACCGGTGGTGTAGAGTATGTGTGAAATACCAGAGGGAAAGGTGTTTGCATAGTTTATAGTAGTGTTCTGGGCTGGGCTGGTCTGCTGCCAGTGTAATTGGCTGATTCTTATACATTTCACCTGCCAGCTATGCTAGTTCTCCCTGATTACCTTCCTACTGCTGTTTTCCCCTCCCATTGCCTTCCTGTTTAAGCCTGGGGGTGCGCCGCACAAACAGAGTGCTGAAATGTGCACAGAGCTGCTATTTCCTGGTTTGTATTCTTTTCCCTTTAAAACCCAGTGTGCGGCGCACACACCCACTTAGGCAATGTAAAGAGTGCTAGGCAGCCTCAGACACAACCCCTTGCTTAGCTCTGCTAAGCTAAGGGCAAACCCGAGCCACAAGCCTCCAATCCACCTACAGTATGCCTGCTACTCCCCCATATGATGTCAGTTGACTCCTAGGCTTGAACCAAGCTATTCCTGCTCTTACACTGTTGGGTGCTGACTAGCACTGAGGGGAAATCTGGGATTCAGTATCATTCCTCTCATTTGCATGGGATTGCCTGCTGATGCATAGTTACAGGTCTCACACTGAGCCTTCCCCCTTAGCAACCACTTCAGTGGCCATGTTGTCCCTTCTGCCTGCCATTGAGTATAATGGCAAAATAGTGATTTTGGTTAGAATGCTTATTTTATTTTTATTTTTTTTCACCTGATCCCGTTTGCTCTCCGCTGCCCTACCCTTATAATTGGCTAAAAAAAAGTTGTTTTTTTTAACTGTTTTCTGTGCCAATGGCCACATATTTGTCCATTGGAATGCTTTCAACATAATATACACCCTTTATTTGGAGCTGTCATGGCTCCGTTTTATAGTTGCAGAAATGTACTTGGTTACTAACCGAGTACATTTCTGCAGATTACACTAGTCCTGCACGACGGCTGCCAGCTTCCTGGACCACAAATTCACCTCATTTGCATGGATTTCACCTACAAATGGGGTAATTTGCATACAGGAGCTGAGTGTGTGCAGGACTAGTGCAGGAGCACTCATGTACATCTCTGCAGCTTATTACTGGATCGCACGGCAGACATATTGCCTGCTGGAGCTCCTGCACTAGTCCTGCACACTGTACAGGGCTTGCCGACTCCAGGGTCATCTGAGCCCTACAAAATAGTGATGACATCCCAAACATATCAGTTAATACAGTCATCCAACAGCAGGGAAAGGAGTATGTAGAATCAGTCAGGTAGTCTATATATGCATGTATATATGTATGGAGATGCATATATGTGGACAAATATATACATGATACATATCTATATATATATATATATCTATATATATATATAGAGAGAGAGAGAGAGAGAGAGAGATATACATCCACATTCATATCCACATATATGCATACATACCTATATATTAAGGTTAATAAATATATATATATATATATATATATATATATGTGTGTGTGTGTGTGTGTGTGTGTGTGTGTGTGTGTATGTATACAGAAATATACAGAAATATATGACAGCTACAAAGACATGCAATCAGAGGGTCATGTTGCTGCACACTAGAATTCTAAATCTGGAAATTCACTCACTGGAAGTATTCCTTAAAATGGGGAACAATGACATCTGTGCTGTAACAGAGACCTGGATAAAGGCAGCAGGAAGCACCCCTGCAGTACCAGCCTGTAATTAATTCCACAACTTTTGGCTCCAAAACATGGGCTGAAGCTCCAAAGGTGGTGGTATTTTCATATTCATAAAGAATGCACACACCTCCAGAGTAGTAGACCAACATTATGCATTACAGAACCTGCAGGCATAGTTGACATTGGGTAAGACAGTTATTCAGGTTGTAGCCTGTGATAGTTCCCCATACATGTCACAAGACGCACACTCCATGTCCATAAACACCCTGGAAAATATTAGTGTCCAACCTAACACTATCATATTGGTTAACTTCAACTACCCCACCATTAAGTGGGAAAGCTACTCATGTACCGATGCACATGCCCATCACATCGACCTGGTCCTTCCTAACATGGGCAACTGTTGCTCTACACCAGTAGTCAACACCTCACTTGTTATATGTGAACACAAAGTAATCAACTTTGGAAATCCACAGCCATCCTACCCTCACTGTACAGGTAACCACCATGAAAAGCCTTTCCAAAGCTAACTATGGCCTCGTAAAAGTAGAGGTGGCTAACCTCACATCAGCCATGCAAATAGAGACTAGTTGCAGGGCAGCTGAATCAAACAACAATGCACTATGAACATGTACACAAATGCATGGATACCGCCTTACCCAATACAACCAGGACACTCACCTCCAAAAAAAGTTAGCTGATCTTGTGGTCCCCTGCCATAAAGAAACTGTACCACAGAAGGAGGGAACCATTATGGAATTAGGTGAAGTCCCAAGACAGGAAATAAACCCTTGTCAGCCTCAATCAATAGTTGAGATCCCTCATCAAATAATACAAAATTAGCTGTGAGAACAGAATTGGAGCACATAGTAAAGACAACCACAAGGCCTCATACAGTTATTTAAAGAATCTCCATGGCTATACCAGGAATTGTTCTGAGCTACTAGACAATGGTACCTCCCAGACAAATAATGCCAATAGACTAGCTGGCATCTTGAGTGCAAACTATAATAAAGTCAAAATTAATTTTAGTAGGGGGAATTGTAGGACAAAAAATTTAGTGTATTTGGCTATGTGCACCAACTGTCCGTGTTTTTACGTGGGCATGACTACTAGATGCCTACGTAATAGAATTTATGATCATTATTATAGTATTAGGAAAAAAGATGAGAATAATGCCCTGTGGAAGCACTTGAAAGATAATAAAAAATGTTCGAAGTTTAAATTTGGAATTTTGGAACATGTTAATGACAATGTGAGGGGGGGAGATACAAAAAAGAAAGTTAGCGACAGAGAGGTTAGGTGGCAAATCAGACTCAATGCCTCTGAGTACCCGGGAATTAATGACCATATATCGATCAAACCAATTTTGGATAATACCGGGTAATTTAGGCAATAAGAGTTTGTTATGTTTAAAATGGGATGTCACTCAAAGAAAGTTTTATTTTGCATTTACTTTGCATGTATCATGGAAATATTTATATTAGTAGTTGTGAAATTTTACAAGTTTTATATATTGGTGTGCATTTGCAATTACATATAGGATGAATGTAAATATGCAAGAATGTTTTATAGTGTGTTACAACAGAGGAAATCAATGAAAGTTGTAAGTGAGTTTTTTTAGCACTTTTAAAGCATTTTTATAATAAGTATGTCAGGTGGTTGAATGTGTCAAGTCATGTGATGTATGAAGCATATATAAGTGTCTGGAGTGCATTCAGTAGTGTTCTGAAGAAGTCACGGTGTGATGAAAGCGCTTAACCTTTTTGTGAAATAAATTTTGGAGGATTCACCTGACGTGTCTACTGGTGCCTTTTGTGCTGGGCTAGTCGTGTCATAGGAACTGACTGTGTTTGTGCTTACATTTTGTGGACTGTTCCTAGTATTCAGTATTATCTGTTGAGGGGGTGAATATGGAATCACTGGACGAATTGCCGTCAATTTTTTCCCCTAGGAGAGATGAAATAAAGAGTTTGCAATCGGAGATGGCTATAATGCGAGGCGAACTAACAAGACTGTTAGAATTAATGTCACAACCTAACTCTACTGCTTCTAACGCGAAACTGATGATGTCAACGCTTGGAGGGAACCGACAAGAGGGATGTGAGGCATACAATGGCGTCTGTTCGGATGGGAACTTAAAAGACAAGCCGGCTTCCAATAGATCACATTCCGAGGACCTTGGACAGGACAAAACTACTGCAGGAGCCAGTAGGAATGGATCGGAAGGGGAATTGTACTTGTCGGGAGCGAGGCCGAAACGGACAGTCCCTAAAAAGACTTATGCCTTTGCGGCACATGGGAGAGATAAAGGTACTGTTAAACAAACTTCTACTCATACTTTCCATGCGCGCCACAACTACCACACATTTTTAGAGGGTCAGTATGAGTTTAGAGACAACGGGAGAGATGTGGTCAGTAAAAATGTACATGACAGTGACATAGGAGAAAAATGTTTAAAAGACACAATTTTTTTGTTCGGTAAGAAGCTTAAAGCTTTGAAAAGTTTACAATTGGACAATAATTATTTAAAGAAATGTTTGGATAACAATGTTGTACCTATGGGGCTTCAGTTTTTCAAGACCCCTATGGGGGTCATAATGGATGAAAACAGTAAAAACGAATGTAACAAGTTATTCAATGGTTTTGGGTTTTCCTTCATTAAGTTTATTATGGAATGTAATGACAAAAGGATTTGTATGTTGCTAACTGAACTGGATGAGTTAAACGACAGTATTGTCCATGATTTAATGTATGAGGAGTTTGAAATGTATTACGAATTACAGTTCAATTGGGTGGCTGGGATAATTGAAAAACAATATGAACGGAAATGTAATAAATTGAACAGAGATATAGAGCAATACAAGAAAGGTGATGTGTATATGTGGGAAAAGAGTAAGAACAATTCCCAGCATGACAAATTTAAGGGAGTTAAAAGGAATGGTTACTCTGGGGGGGATAATTACAATATTCAGAGACCCAAGATGTACAATAAAAATAGGGGTAACTATTATAACAATTATGAGAACAATACATATGGTCAAGTTTTTTTAGAGAGACAACAAGACTGGGAAGGAGACCAAAAGGGGTTTCCAAAAGGGAGGGAAGAATATATGGGGGGGAGGGGGCAAGACTCTCGTCGCAGAAATGCATGTCGGGGTCCCTCCCCGTGAATAACCTCCCAAAGATAGTAAGGATTAATGAAATAGTAAGTTCTTTTGACAATTTTTACATATATAACTACACCGATGTTGCACTTAGAAAGGAACATTTTACTTTGTTCTCTAAGGGTATGAAATATATTCCTGAAGGGACATTTAATTTGGTTGACTGCATACTTGATGTCAAGAAGTATGTCAGAAAACTAAATCTTAGTGTGAAATTTGATGGTACCGTATATGCACCTAAAGAGTTTGGTACTAAAAGTACATACACACCACCCCTGAATAATATACTAGATGTTTTCGAGAAACTTGTGATCAATGATTTGTATAAATACAGTAAACAGAATAAGTTAGGTACAAGATTTAATTTAACTTATGATGAATACAACACATTGAAGGAGATACAGGGAGATAATAGGATCCGGATTATGAAACCGGACAAGGGGGGTGGGGTAGTATTGTACTATGTTAGTGACTATAAAAACAAAATAATGGAATTGTTGTTAAAATCTGGTAAATACAAGGTGTCTTCAAAAAATGAAGTACATATAGGGTACCACAAAGTGGATATGATGCTTGAGGACCTACTATTGGAAGAAAGGATAGGAAATGAATTATACAAATTCTTGAAAGTAGAAAACCCTATTATAGGAACTATCGTAGGTATCCCCAAGGTCCATAAGAGTTTACAAGATCCCCCATTCAGGCCTATAATTTCAGGAAGTCAGGCTAAAACTTTCCCCTTGGGCAGGGTGATTGACAAATGGCTCAAACCGGCATTACGGAAAATACCACACTTAGTGTATGATTCATGGGACTTTCTTGGTAGACTACAACCAGAGTTAGTGAAAGGGGTTCAATGGTTAGTGACTATTGATGTCATAGACCTTTTTTCAAACATACCCAAGGAGGAGGGCTTATTAAGGTTTCATGAAAGTATGCACAGTCTTGGGGTGACATCTGATGAGAAAAGTGTACTATTGTTGGAATTTATGGAGACTGTGTTAGCGCACAATTATATTTACTTTGAAGGGGAATACCACCAGCAGATTAAGGGAGTTGCTATGGGGGCAGGGTACCTGTGACTATAGCAGGCTCTATACGCATGTCACAGCACAGAGTAACAGACACCTGTGAGAAAGTGCATACCCACAACCAATGTAAACACAGCCACATATTGTACACAAGCTTAATATGACACTACATGGACTGTCTGATAAACACCATCCTCATATGTGCCGCTCACACACTAATCCTACATATACTGGGTCATGGCACTGTGTGGTCTGATGGCTGTCTGTGGTATGGGACACGTGTGTGTCTGGCCCTACAGACATGTGAGCCAATAGGGTACCATACACTGGAGCAGCATTTCACATCAGATAGCACAGGGCCAAGAACAATGGCATCTACCACAGTCTGTGCACAGCCCAAGGTATGTATGCGCAATACACATACTGTCGACAATCACTCTAAGTACACAGACCCCAGTAATGTACACACAACTGCAGAATGGCCAAGTTATGTCCTCAGAAACAACCCCTACTATACATAGCATGTCTAGCAGTCTGATGTCTGACTGGCTTGTTAGCAGGTAGGATGTCAGTAAATAATGGTGTACAGAACATTTGCACCTCTTACTGCATGACATATGTACAAAGGTTGACAAACTTGTGGCTGGAGCTATGAACACTGCCCCAATATTGGCATGTTGCTGTGATAACCTCATACATTTACTGTTGTACCAGGGTTTGTTGTGACCTATGTCCTATGAGGGATATGAAGTCAGTAACTCTCATGGCTGTCACCATGTACTGACTGCAATCCTCACACTGTGCTTCAGCAGTTCTCAGATAGGTGTTCTGTGAGTAACACAAGAAACAAAAGGCTCCACACACTGCCCAGTCTGCCGATGACCCTACAGATGGGAGTTTCCTCAAAAAACATTGCACTGTCATAACAAGTATTAAAACATGTAGACCAGTCATATCCACACACACCCTGTTAAACCAACATTACTCCAAATCCAGAATAGCAACACTTACATTATGTAGTCATGTCAGGCACATCCCCCTCTTGTCTGTTGGCCTGTTTCCACAGTGTATGTTGTTAGAGGTAAATCCCTAAACTATCTGTGATGCTGTTTGCCAAACACCAGATCTAGGTCCTGCTCACAGTGAATGAAAAGACCCAACACCAACATGATATTCCTAGATATTGGACTGTGTTTCCATGCAATTGGCTATGGGAATGGTACCACAGCTATTCCACATGCAATCAGCTAGAGGAGGACTGCAATTTGTGCAGAGGCCATCAGCTGATCATGAGCATCACTTACAAAACACAAGCTGCTGCCTAAGCAAAGCAGATGTACTTCTCCACATCCACCAGAGAGGGAGTGAGAGAGACAGACAGAGACAAAGTCAGAAGGGGGTGGGAGAGTAAAACCTAAGCATGTTTTTGTCACACACCTACCAGTACAGGGTTTCAAACCCCTGACTGACTATGTATTGCTATCACATGTCTATGCAGTTATTGCATGCACCACATAGATTACATGTTGAGGAGCTGTCCAAACATATATGCAATGGTGAGTGACATTTGCAACAGTGATATAGTAGCGATACAGTAGGTGTAGTAAACATGCCTGTCCACATGAACAGGTGTCAGCGTCAATACAGCCACACTCTCTCAGGGATTTACACACATTGACACACTTGGCAGGGTCAGGAATATACTTCCTAACTAGTTTGTTTGCCACAATACAGTTATGCACAGGTATCACATGCACCATAGTGGTTATCCAGGGTTATATGGGCAAAGGGTATGTGAAGGTGTCTGACATCAGACAGCATGCTTCAGTATGCCAATGGGAGTTGTAGTGAGCGTGAATGAGGCCGAAAGCATCATCCCCCACAGACACAAACACAGGGTGCCAGTACTGACATGCATGGGTGCATTGCTTCATGGGTGTGAAGTGGTTGGCTGTACCAGAAGGCTATACAAGGCCAGGTGAAGGGTATACCTTGGCATCAGACCACATGACAATGGTCTGCAGTCTGGCTCAGGAGTGTAGTGTCTGGACTGGCCCACACAGGTGGGTATTGTATTTACCATCCAGTCACCTGGGTTACTATTGTGTGTGGCCAGTGCTGTGCAATACTTGCCATGTATATGTTCTTTAGTCCATGACATGGACGGTGTCTGGGATGTGCACACATCTCACATGCATGTACAGTGACATGTGGAACTGTATCTGGGGTGTGTGGCCCATGTTGTGCACACAGAGTGTGATCATGAGATGTGCTAGTCCTGGACTCATGTGGCGGGAACTGGTAATGGACAGCAGGTTGATCCTGCACAACATTGTTTGCATGATACAGGTATTTCCTTGTGTCAGTGGCATCTGCCCATACAGGGCATGTGTTTAAGGCATGGTATGTCCTTTGTGGGTCACATTTGATGGCACCACAGGTGTTGCAGGCATCCAGTTGGGAACAAAATGAAGGCGCACTGTCTGCAAATATGTGCCTATTGTACTGATGGACAGGGTGCCATGCCCTCTGTAGTCCACTGCAATCACACCATGGTTACTATCTGTGGGCAATATGCAGGGTACTACCAACATAGCGGTTGTTGCCTAGGCAAGTGTGTTTGTGTATAAGACATGGGTTGAGAGTGTTCTCTGGGTAATACAAGGGTTGCTTAATTTGTTTGCCAGGCCTTGATGTCACATGTAGGGGTATGGATTGGCACCCCAGCCTCTCTGCTATTTGACATCTGTTATCCTTGTAAGGTGGACGATATGACATGTAATAGGGCCACCATATAGGAAATTTGCAAAAGCCAGTCCACAATGAGTCCAGTTGTTACACACTCACAGCCATCTCCACACAGGATACAAAAGACAAACACACACACACACACACACACACACACACACACACACACACACTTGGCATGTCTGGGATTAAAACTCCTACCTAACTAGTTTACCACACTACAGTATTACACAGTTATAGGATACACCATGGAGATTACTGGACTACTCATTCCCCAAAGGTGTATTTCACTGGGAATGACATCAGCAGGCTTGCCAAAGAAGGTCAATTGAGGTTGTAGTGACTGTGAATGGCCTCAAAAGCATTGCATCCTACACAGACAAAGAAACACACAAACATCCACACTTGCCATGTCTGTGAATAGAACCCTACCACACTACTATATCACACTGACTGTGAATGGCCTCAAAAGCATTGCATCCTACACAGACAAAGAAACACACAAACATCCACACTTGCCATGTCTGGGAATTGAACCCCTACCAAACTACTATATCACACTAGAGCATTATGCTGTTATAGGACATGCCACAGAGATTACTGGAGTACTCCTTCCCAAAGCTGCATTTCACTGGGAATGACATTAGCAGGCTTGCCAAAGTAGGTCAATGGAGGTTGTAGTGACTGTGAATGGCCTCAAAAGCATTGCTCCCTACACAGACAGGGGCACAAACACACACACACACACACACACACACACACACACACACACACACACACACACACACACACACAGTTGCCATGTCTGGGATTAGAATTCCTACCTAACTAGTTTATTACACTACAGCATTATGCAGTTCTAGGAAGCGTCATGGAGATTACTGGGCTACTCATTTCTCAAAGGTGTATTTCAGTGTGAATCACATCAGCAGGCTTGCCAAAGTAGGGCATTTGAATTGTAGTGAGTGTGACTAGCCTAAAAAGCATTGCTCCTTACACAGACAGAGAAACACACACAGTTGCCATGTCTGGGATTAGAACTCCTACCTAACTAGTTTATCATACTACAGCAATACGCAGTTAAAGGATATGCCACAGAGATTACTGGGTTACTCCTTTCCCAAAGGTGTATTTCAAAGTGAATGACATCAGCAGGCTTGCCAAAGTAGGGCATTTGAATTGTAGTGAGTGTGACTAGCCTAAACAGCATTGCACCCTACACAGACAGAGACACACACACACACAAACAGTTGCCATATCCAGGATTAGAGCTCTTACCTTATTAGCTTATCACACTACAGCATTACACAGTTGTAGGATGCACCATGGAGATTACTGGGCTTTTTTTCCCCAAAGGTGTATTTCAAAATGAATGACATCAGCAGGATTGCCATAGTAGGGCTATGGGGAGGGCAGTATGTGTGCATGGGCCATAACCCATTCATCTAGAGGTAGACACACCACACTCAGGCACACGCATATTTATATTCCACAGGTACGTGTATACAACTGCTAAATGATTACTGTCTTGTGCAGTCATGTTGCACAGCTAGCACTAGCACCACAGAGTCTTTAATGTTGAGGAATACCAGTGGCTAATTTCTACAGTGAGTAACATTTACACATCATGTGGTTGTAGCCATTTGGCTGTGTGCTGGGTGAGACAGGCTTCATGATGGAAGGCTCTTTGTCACTGTCACTCTCTTTCACACATCTATGTATGTGTACTTTTGGCATATTATAGTGTGTTGTCCTTGGATATATGTGTGTATTCCTATCCAATGTGTGTGCAAAGCATGACCGGTGCATACTGAGGAGTGTATGCACTAACATCTAAAACAGTCAGATATGTATGGTCCACTGTTGGCAGACATCGGCTGCATTTGTTTGTGTGTGAGCATGTCCAGTACGACCTTTCAGTATGTTGTTGTCTGACATTTCCTTCATTTCTATAAGTGTGTGAGCATGCCCAGTACACCCTTCTGTATTGAATGTCTGGATCCATTCCAGGTAGTTTGTACTCCAGTGCAGACCTTTGTATTCTGCACCTACAGCTAGCAAACTGTTTCTGTGGGATATCTGTAGATCAGTTGGCAATATGGGGTCAAACTGTGCAAGGGATGGTGTGTACGGTAGGTGACTGTGTCTGTGCTGCTTCTGCTACATGGTACTGGTGTTAGCAGAGATATTCAGACAAATGTACTGTTATACACTGTGATGTTTTATGTCCTCAAGTACTGTCAGATGGACATGTTTGCTCACTGTGATGTCCTGGGGAACACAGGGTGAATGCAGCTGTGTCCAGTATTGTGGTCAAAAGCTTACATATTCATGGAAAGTTATGCCATTCTGGAGGGGGATCTGCAGACACTTGCTGCTGGGTCTGTGTATCCAGTTCAGCACCTTGGTACATTGATGGCAGAGAATTCCATAGTTGCACATTCATCACCGTGACAGTATGGCCTTATCTTGCTGTGGCAATACCTCACAGCTGTACAGATTCACATAGGTTACCAAGAGGCAGAGGTCATAAGTCAGGACATTACCCCTGTTGTGTACGGGCAGGTTTGTAGACACACATTTTTGTGTTTGCAGCAGGGATAGTATGTGCACATGGCTGTGTGTTGGACTTTGCATATTCCATGCTGCCCAAGCTCCTACCCACCCCCTCTATTATTCTAGCCTCTTCCATACATTATGCATACATTCTCTGATACTTTCCTTACAATTGTCACCTCATCATAGCTGTGTTTTGGTGTTTGTCCACAGTTCATGCAGTGGGACATGGTGGACATGTTACTGTGGTTTGTCCACATGGCCTTGCATATGGCTTATGTGGAGTGTGTTATGTTGTTATTTGGGTGTCCATGACATAACATACATTGGCAGTACGGATGAGACACAGGCCTTTGGCAGAGGTCTGTAGGCCATTTGGTGGTGATGCAGGCCAGCTGTAGCAGGCTGTTGCATTCTGTCAGTCCTATAGTCCCAGACTGCCATACAGTATATTCCCTGGGGTGACAGGGTAGGTGTGCTAGGTGTTCATGCCAATACCCTCTATCAGCACTGATCAGGTGGTGTGGATGCTGGCAGGGTGCTGCTTACAGCTAGGGACACACCTGCACTACATGCTACATTCTTTTGTTATTGCCATACACAGGTGGGGGTCATATTGTACACATTCCCAACAGCAGGTATAAGACTGGAGAGGTACCTGTGGGTGGTGTTTTGGTGAGCTGTGTGCATGTGTGCTATGGACACTGCTTGCATCTGACTCACAGATATGCATGGGGAATTCAAGTTATGCTGGCTTGTGCAGGAACATCAGCCATTTCCTAATACATCAGTCCTATCACCTTTGTGATCTGCAAGTGTTCGGCCAGACGACATTGGTATTCCCTACTACAAGCCCAGATAATGTGATGCATACCTGTATGTACAATTCCAACGGTGTGTCCATTTCATGGTTTCACATTATATACTATATGTCTTGGGTACCCTTCCCTGTGTACTGCTTGTATATCTAGCCCAACAGTCATGCCATGTCCATCTTTCAGATGGTGACACATATTACCAGCATACATTTACAATGGCTTACTGCTAGCATGTGTTATACTGGTGGGCATTGTCTTTGGCATTGACGTTGTGAGGACTTGGCCCTGTCATCGGCAGTAGTGGGCAATGGCCACCAGGTCAAACCTCAACATGCATACATACTGACCACTCTCACACAATATGAAACACACACCAGCCTAACACATGCATACCTGCATATTGTACAAATGCTACAATCTTTCCTGCTACCTTGGCCACCTCACATCAACTGTGCTCCACTGGTGTTATACCTACACATACATGTTACTCCATGTCTACATCTGATTGGAGGGGGGGGGGCGCACCTGACTGTTATTACATTTCTACATAGGATTGGTGGGGGGCACACTGACTGTTTCTACATTTCTACATAGGATTGCAGGTGGGCACACCTGACTGTTACTACATTTCTACTTAGGATTGGGGGGCACACCTGAATGTTTCTACATTTCTACATAGGATTGGGGGGCACACCTGACCATTTCTACATTTCTGTTTAGGATTGGGGGCACACCTGACTGTTTCTACATTTCTACATAGGATTGCAGGGGGCACACCTGACTGTTACATTTCCACTTTGGATTGGGGGGCACACCTGACCTGTTTCTACATTTCTACTTAGGGTTGGAGGGGCACACCGGACTGTTTCCACATTTCTACTTAGGACTGGAGGTGGGGAACACCTGACTGTTTCTACATTTCTAATTAGGATTAGGGGGGCACACCTGACTGTTTCTACAGTTCTACATAGGATTGGAGGGGGGGCACACTTGACTGTTACTACATTTCTACATAGGATTGGGGAGGGCACACCTGACTGTTACAACGTGTCAACATCAGATTAGGGGGCACACCAGACTGTTGCTACATGTCTAAATAGGATTAGGGGGCACACCTGACTGCTTGTACATGTCTAAATAGGATTGCGGGGGGCACACCTGACTGTTACTACATTTCCACATAGGATTGGGGGGGCATACCTGACTGTTTCTACATTTCTACATAGGATTGGAAGGGGGGCACACCTGACTGCTACTACATTTCTACATAGGGTTGGGGAGGCACACCAGACTGTTAAAACATGTCTAAATAGGATTGGGGGGCACACCTGACTGTTACTACATTTCTACTTAGGATTGGGGGCACAGCTGACTGTTTCTACATTTCTATATAGGATTGCAGGGGGCACACCTGATTGTTACTACATTTCTACTTAGGATTGGGGGGTGCAAACCTGACTGTTTCTACATTTCTACATAGGATTGGGGAGCACACCTGACTGTTACTACATTTCTACTTAGTACTGGGGAAACATCTGCCTGTTTCTACATTTCTACATGGGATTGTGGGGGGGGCACACCTGACTGTTACTACATTTTGACTTAGGATTGGGGGGCACACCTGACTGCTTTTACATTTCTACATAGGATTGGAGGGGGGCACACCTGACCGTTACTACATTTCTGCTTAGGATTGGGGGGCACACCTGACTGTTTCTACATTTCTACATAGGATTGGGGGGCACACCTGACTGTTACTACATTTCTACTTAGGATTGGGGGGAACACCTGCCTGTTTCTACATTTCTACATAGGATTGTGGGGGGGCACACCTGACTGTTACTACATTTCGACTTGGGATTGGGGGCACACCTAACAACTGTACACATTTGCTATGACTGTACTGGTATGTCAGGTACTCCATTTCATTCTGCATCATGCTGACTAGAAGCATATCAGTGTACTACAGGTCTTAGGTTTGATTGACCTACATATCGGTTTCTGACTTCTTACCCTTCAGAACTCACATCCCACTGCCTGATCTGATGTAGTCTGTCTGCGTAGGCCTGGAGGGGGGTTACCCATAGCCATCATTTAGAGGCGTTAGCATGACCTTTGTTTGCATTTATCTACACCTGTCCTGCTGGCTGTGTCTGTTGTTGGGTATGTGAGCCTCCCTGACTGGCATGTGTGTGTTATATGGACACACATGTGGCCCAGCACATTTCCTGCAATGGGTTTTGTCAGCATGTGTAGTACTGGCTACTATGGTGACACCAGTATCTGTTACAGATCACATGCTGCCATTATAGGTTTCCACTTTCTGCTGGCATCCCATTCAGCCACCTGATTCCCTTGCATGCACACATCCATACCTTAGATACAAGTAACAACACATACTACTTCATTTGGCAATTGGTAAGAAGAGTGACTTACCTTGTGGGTGAGCCAGCATTGAGGATGGTGCTGGAGGACTGCCTATGTCGGATGCACATAGTACACTCCCTATATATGGTTGAGCACAGGTAGTGTCATGTTTGCCATCCCTTTTACTGTATGTGTGAGTCAGAGAGAGGTGTCATTCCCTGGGTCCCTCCTGTGTCAGTGTATGTGCTATGCGTTGCCTCTTTGCCAAGACTGGGGCATACTGGGCACACCTCCTTCTGCCTACTGAGGCAGGCTTAGGTTGTTCCTCCTCTGAGTCACTCTGTGCTTGTGCAGGCCTTGGCAATGCTGGGGGGCTGTTTGGCCCTGCCCCATGCTGTTCCTGCTGCAGCTGTTTTGCAGGATCATATTGTGTAGCATGGCACATACGATGACAATTTGAGTACATGATGCTGGGGAGTACTGCAAGGCTTCACTGGATGTGTCCAGGCACCGGAACCATGAACTGAGCATCCCAAACACATGCTCTATTATAATTCTGGTCTGTGCATGTGCCTCATTATGGAGTTCTTGTTTGGGTGTGTGTGCATTTCTGATGGGTGCCATCAGCCATGGCTTCAGTGCATAACCAGCATCCCCCACTAGTTGACCATAAGGGATGTCCCCACTGGCAAATCTCTGGTACAACTGAGTCAGATGCCAGATGTGGGAATCGTGATAGCTTCCAGGGCAGCCAGCACATACATTCATTATTATGCCCTGGGCATCACACATGACCTGGCAGTTGATGGAGGGGAAGCCCTTGTGGTTGATGGAGACCAGACCCCGCTCACCAGTTGGTGCTTTGATGTGTATGTACGTGCAGTCTATAGCACCCACTACCTCAAGGTATTCTGCTATTTGGTGGAAGAGACGCATATTGCTGGCCAATGCCTCACAGGTTTTGGGAAAATATACGTGCTCACCGGCATGTGCTGACATGGCATCCAGGAACTGGTGGAGTACCCTGGATGCTGATGCCTGTGAGATCCCCATGATATCCCCAGTTGGCCTTTGGAAGGTACCTGTAGCTAGTATTCTTGGACCTACACATACCTTGGTATCCACTGGGATGGGTTCCCCTCTGTTAGTTCTGTGTGTCAGGCATGGCCGGCACAGCTCAACAATTTACTGTAGGAGGTCCCTGTCCATCCCATAGGGCTACACTTTCTCCAGCTCATGTAGCCCCTGGTAGGTTACCCTGGGTCTGTACACTCTTCTCCGTCTCCTCACTGTGGGTTGGTCAACAGCATTCTCATCCTCACCACCATCAGCCTCTTCCACATGTTGATGTATGATAGCTATTGCAGTCCCTATCATTTTGTAGTATTTGTCTGTTAAAATTCCCCCATTTGTATACACCGGTGGTGTAGAGTATGTGTGAAATACCAGAGGGAAAGGTGTTTGCATAGTTTATAGTAGTGTTCTGGGCTGGGCTGGTCTGCTGCCAGTGTAATTGGCTTATTCTTATACATTTCACCTGCCAGCTATGCTAGTTCTCCCTGATTACCTTCCTACTGCTGTTTTCCCCTCCCATTGCCTTCCTGTTTAAGCCTGGGGGTGCGCCGCACAAACAGAGTGCTGAAATGTGCACAGAGCTGCTATTTCCTGGTTTGTATTTTTTTCCCTTTAAAACCCAGTGTGCGGCGCACACACCCACTTAGGCAATGTAAAGAGTGCTAGGCAGCCTCAGACACAACCCCTTGCTTAGCTCTGCTAAGCTAAGGGCAAACCCGAGCCACAAGCCTCCAATCCACCTACAGTATGCCTGCTACTCCCCCATATGATGTCAGTTGACTCCTAGGCTTGAACCAAGCTATTCCTGCTCTTACACTGTTGGGTGCTGACTAGCACTGAGGGGAAATCTGGGATTCAGTATCATTCCTCTCATTTGCATGGGATTGCCTGCTGATGCATAGTTACAGGTCTCACACTGAGCCTTCCCCCTTAGCAACCACTTCAGTGGCCATGTTGTCCCTTCTGCCTGCCATTGAGTATAATGGCAAAATAGTGATTTTGGTTAGAATGCTTATTTTATTTTTATTTTTTTTTTCACCTGATCCCGTTTGCTCTCCGCTGCCCTACCCTTATAATTGGCTAAAAAAAAGTTGTTTTTTTTAACTGTTTTCTGTGCCAATGGCCACATATTTGTCCATTGGAATGCTTTCAACATAATATACACCCTTTATTTGGAGCTGTCATGGCTCCGTTTTATAGTTTGCAGAAATGTACTTGGTTACTAACCGAGTACATTTCTGCAGATTACACTAGTCCTGCACGACCGGCTGCCAGCTTCCTGGACCACAAATTCACCTCATTTGCATGGATTTCACCTACAAATGGGGTAATTTGCATACAGGAGCTGAGTGTGTGCAGGACTAGTGCAGGAGCACTCATGTACATCTCTGCAGCTTATTACTGGATCGCACGGCAGACATATTGCCTGCTGGAGCTCCTGCACTAGTCCTGCACACTGTACAGGGCTTGCCGACTCCAGGGTCATCTGAGCCCTACAAAATAGTGATGACATCCCAAACATATCAGTTAATACAGTCATCCAACAGCAGGGAAAGGAGTATGTAGAATCAGTCAGGTAGTCTATATATGCATGTATATATGTATGGAGATGCATATATGTGGACAAATATATACATGATACATATCTATATATATATATATATATATATATATATATATAGAGAGAGAGAGAGAGAGAGAGAGAGAGAGATATACATCCACATTCATATCCACATATATGCATACATACCTATATATTAAGGTTAATAAATATATATATATATATATATATATATATATATATATATATATATATATATATATATATATATATATATATATATATATGTGTGTGTGTGTGTGTGTGTGTGTGTGTGTGTGTGTGTGTGTGTGTGTGAGTGTATGTATACAGAAATATACAGAAATATATGACAGCTACAAAGACATGCAATCAGAGGGTCATGTTGCTGCACACTAGAATTCTAAATCTGGAAATTCACTCACTGGAAGTATTCCTTAAAATGGGGAACAATGACATCTGTGCTGTAACAGAGACCTGGATAAAGGCAGCAGGAAGCACCCCTGCAGTACCAGCCTGTAATTAATTCCACAACTTTTGGCTCCAAAACATGGGCTGAAGCTCCAAAGGTGGTGGTATTTTCATATTCATAAAGAATGCACACACCTCCAGAGTAGTAGACCAACATTATGCATTACAGAACCTGCAGGCATAGTTGACATTGGGTAAGACAGTTATTCAGGTTGTAGCCTGTGATAGTTCCCCATACATGTCACAAGACGCACACTCCATGTCCATAAACACCCTGGAAAATATTAGTGTCCAACCTAACACTATCATATTGGTTAACTTCAACTACCCCACCATTAAGTGGGAAAGCTACTCATGTACCGATGCACATGCCCATCACATCGACCTGGTCCTTCCTAACATGGGCAACTGTTGCTCTACACCAGTAGTCAACACCTCACTTGTTATATGTGAACACAAAGTAATCAACTTTGGAAATCCACAGCCATCCTACCCTCACTGTACAGGTAACCACCATGAAAAGCCTTTCCAAAGCTAACTATGGCCTCGTAAAAGTAGAGGTGGCTAACCTCACATTAGCCATGCAAATAGAGACTAGTTGCAGGGCAGCTGAATCAAACAACAATGCACTATGAACATGTACACAAATGCATGGATACCGCCTTACCCAATACAACCAGGACACTCACCTCCAAAAAAAGTTAGCTGATCTTGTGGTCCCCTGCCATAAAGAAACTGTACCACAGAAGGAGGGAACCATTATGGAATTAGGTGAAGTCCCAAGACAGGAAATAAACCCTTGTCAGCCTCAATCAATAGTTGAGATCCCTCATCAAATAATACAAAATTAGCTGTGAGAACAGAATTGGAGCACATAGTAAAGACAACCACAAGGCCTCATACAGTTATTTAAAGAATCTCCATGGCTATACCAGGAATTGTTCTGAGCTACTAGACAATGGTACCTCCCAGACAAATAATGCCAATAGACTAGCTGGCATCTTGAGTGCAAACTATAATAAAGTCAAAATTAATTTTAGTAGGGGGAATTGTAGGACAAAAAATTTAGTGTATTTGGCTATGTGCACCAACTGTCCGTGTTTTTACGTGGGCATGACTACTAGATGCCTACGTAATAGAATTTATGATCATTATTATAGTATTAGGAAAAAAGATGAGAATAATGCCCTGTGGAAGCACTTGAAAGATAATAAAAAATGTTCGAAGTTTAAATTTGGAATTTTGGAACATGTTAATGACAATGTGAGGGGGGGAGATACAAAAAAGAAAGTTAGCGACAGAGAGGTTAGGTGGCAAATCAGACTCAATGCCTCTGAGTACCCGGGAATTAATGACCATATATCGATCAAACCAATTTTGGATAATACCGGGTAATTTAGGCAATAAGAGTTTGTTATGTTTAAAATGGGATGTCACTCAAAGAAAGTTTTATTTTGCATTTACTTTGCATGTATCATGGAAATATTTATATTAGTAGTTGTGAAATTTTACAAGTTTTATATATTGGTGTGCATTTGCAATTACATATAGGATGAATGTAAATATGCAAGAATGTTTTATAGTGTGTTACAACAGAGGAAATCAATGAAAGTTGTAAGTGAGTTTTTTTAGCACTTTTAAAGGATTTTTTATAATAAGTATGTCAGGTGGTTGAATGTGTCAAGTCATGTGATGTATGAAGCATATATAAGTGTCTGGAGTGCATTCAGTAGTGTTCTGAAGAAGTCACGGTGTGATGAAAGCGCTTAACCTTTTTGTGAAATAAATTTTGGAGGATTCACCTGACGTGTCTACTGGTGCCTTTTGTGCTGGGCTAGTCGTGTCATAGGAACTGACTGTGTTTGTGCTTACATTTTGTGGACTGTTCCTAGTATTCAGTATTATCTGTTGAGGGGGTGAATATGGAATCACTGGACGAATTGCCGTCAATTTTTTCCCCTAGGAGAGATGAAATAAAGAGTTTGCAATCGGAGATGGCTATAATGCGAGGCGAACTAACAAGACTGTTAGAATTAATGTCACAACCTAACTCTACTGCTTCTAACGCGAAACTGATGATGTCAACGCTTGGAGGGAACCGACAAGAGGGATGTGAGGCATACAATGGCGTCTGTTCGGATGGGAACTTAAAAGACAAGCCGGCTTCCAATAGATCACATTCCGAGGACCTTGGACAGGACAAAACTACTGCAGGAGCCAGTAGGAACGGATCGGAAGGGGAATTGTACTTGTCGGGAGCGAGGCCGAAACGGACAGTCCCTAAAAAGACTTATGCCTTTGCGGCACATGGGAGAGATAAAGGTACTGTTAAACAAACTTCTACTCATACTTTCCATGCGTGCCACAACTACCACACATTTTTAGAGGGTCAGTATGAGTTTAGAGACAACGGGAGAGATGTGGTCAGTAAAAATGTACATGACAGTGACATAGGAGAAAAATGTTTAAAAGACACTATTTTTTTGTTCGGTAAGAAGCTTAAAGCTTTGAAAAGTTTACAATTGGACAATAATTATTTAAAGAAATGTTTGGATAACAATGTTGTACCTATGGGGCTTCAGTTTTTCAAGACCCCTATGGGGGTCATAATGGATGAAAACAGTAAAAACGAATGTAACAAGTTATTCGATGGTTTTGGGTTTTCCTTCATTAAGTTTATTATGGAATGTAATGACAAAAGGATTTGTATGTTGCTAACTGAACTGGATGAGTTAAACGACAGTATTGTCCATGATTTAATGTATGAGGAGTTTGAAATGTATTACGAATCACAGTTCAATTGGGTGGCTGGGATAATTGAAAAACAATATGAACGGAAATGTAATAAATTGAACAGAGATATAGAGCAATACAAGAAAGGTGATGTGTATATGTGGGAAAAGAGTAAGAACAATTCCCAGCATGACAAATTTAAGGGAGTTAAAAGGAATGGTTACTCTGGGGGGGATAATTACAATATTCAGAGACCCAAGATGTACAATAAAAATAGGGGTAACTATTATAACAATTATGAGAACAATACATATGGTCAAGTTTTTTTAGAGAGACAACAAGACTGGGAAGGAGACCAAAAGGGGTTTCCAAAAGGGAGGGAAGAATATATGGGGGGGAGGGGGCAAGACTCTCGTCGCAGAAATGCATGTCGGGGTCCCTCCCCGTGAATAACCTCCCAAAGATAGTAAGGATTAATGAAATAGTAAGTTCTTTTGACAATTTTACATATATAACTACACCGATGTTGCACTTAGAAAGGAACATTTTACTTTGTTCTCTAAGGGTATGAAATATATTCCTGAAGGGACATTTAATTTGGTTGACTGCATACTTGATGTCAAGAAGTATGTCAGAAAACTAAATCTTAGTGTGAAATTTGATGGTACCGTATATGCATCTAAAGAGTTTGGTACTAAAAGTACATACACACCACCCCTGAATAATATACTAGATGTTTTCGAGAAACTTGTGATCAATGATTTGTATAAATACAGTAAACAGAATAAGTTAGGTACAAGATTTAATTTAACTTATGATGAATACAACACATTGAAGGAGATACAGGGAGATAATAGGATCCGGATTATGAAACCGGACAAGGGGGGTGGGGTAGTATTGTACTATGTTAGTGACTATAAAAACAAAATAATGGAATTGTTGTTAAAATCTGGTAAATACAAGGTGTCTTCAAAAAATGAAGTACATATAGGGTACCACAAAGTGGATATGATGCTTGAGGACCTACTATTGGAAGAAAGGATAGGAAATGAATTATACAAATTCTTGAAAGTAGAAAACCCTATTATAGGAACTATCGTAGGTATCCCCAAGGTCCATAAGAGTTTACAAGATCCCCCATTCAGGCCTATAATTTCAGGAAGTCAGGCTAAAACTTTCCCCTTGGGCAGGGTGATTGACAAATGGCTCAAACCGGCATTACGGAAAATACCACACTTAGTGTATGATTCATGGGACTTTCTTGGTAGACTACAACCAGAGTTAGTGAAAGGGGTTCAATGGTTAGTGACTATTGATGTCATAGACCTTTTTTCAAACATACCCAAGGAGGAGGGCTTATTAAGGTTTCATGAAAGTATGCACAGTCTTGGGGTGACATCTGATGAGAAAAGTGTACTATTGTTGGAATTTATGGAGACTGTGTTAGCGCACAATTATATTTACTTTGAAGGGGAATACCACCAGCAGATTAAGGGAGTTGCTATGGGGGCAGCGTGTGTCCCCATATATGCCAATCTGGTGGTATTCGATTGGGAAAAAGAATATGTCTTCAAATCTGAATGGTACAAGTATGTCACATGTTACCTAAGGTTTTTGGATGATATATTTGTATTGTGGAATGGTAACAGCGACGAATTGGACCAATTCTGTGCATACTTAAACACATGTAGTGAGAGTTTTAAATTTACTTTCAACAAAGACAGGGTAACCATACCTTACTTGGACGTCAGGATAAGTATAGAAGATGGGAAATTCAAATCTAATATTTATAGAAAAAATACGTTCAGCAATTCATACTTGCATTATTCAAGTAGCCATCCGAGGGCCCAAAAGAGAAATATCATAAAAGGGCAATGTATTAGGGTGGCCCGGATGACATCTCATGAGAATGAAGTGGTGGAGGAAATGTGCAAGGTAAAGGAATTTTTTAGGGAGAGGGGTTACCCTATGGATTTGATTGATGATGTAAGTGAATATGTCATGAAGGAATGGGGAAATAAGTACAAGCCTTTATTAGGTAATAAATATGGTACAGACAAAATAAGTGGAGACAAAACTAGTGTATTAGATGTAGATAGTAGGCAGTTTAAGAGGGCTTGTATTATACAGCATTCTACATATAGCAAAGATATTAAAGAAATAGTGCAGAGAAATTGGAAAGTGTTGAACGCTGATAGTGAAGTATTGAGAATAGTGGAAGACGAGCCCTATTTTGTCTACAAGAATGGGTATAACATGAAATGTCTTCTGGAAAGGAAAGATAACAAGAAAACAAGTAATGCATATAAGGGAACAAAAAAATGTGGGACCTGTCAGCAATGTCAATACATTTATGATGACACGACTGTCTCCCTACAAAACTATAATAAAGTCAAAATTAATTTTAGTAGGGGGAATTGTAGGACAAAAAATTTAGTGTATTTGGCTATGTGCACCAACTGTCCGTGTTTTTACGTGGGCATGACTACTAGATGCCTACGTAATAGAATTTATGATCATTATTATAGTATTAGGAAAAAAGATGAGAATAATGCCCTGTGGAAGCACTTGAAAGATAATAAAAAATGTTCGAAGTTTAAATTTGGAATTTTGGAACATGTTAATGACAATGTGAGGGGGGGAGATACAAAAAAGAAAGTTAGCGACAGAGAGGTTAGGTGGCAAATCAGACTCAATGCCTCTGAGTACCCGGGAATTAATGACCATATATCGATCAAACCAATTTTGGATAATACCGGGTAATTTAGGCAATAAGAGTTTGTTATGTTTAAAATGGGATGTCACTCAAAGAAAGTTTTATTTTGCATTTACTTTGCATGTATCATGGAAATATTTATATTAGTAGTTGTGAAATTTTACAAGTTTTATATATTGGTGTGCATTTGCAATTACATATAGGATGAATGTAAATATGCAAGAATGTTTTATAGTGTGTTACAACAGGGGAAATCAATGAAAGTTGTAAGTGAGTTTTTTTAGCACTTTTAAAGGATTTTTTTATAATAAGTATGTCAGGTGGTTGAATGTGTCAAGTCATGTGATGTATGAAGCATATATAAGTGTCTGGAGTGCATTTAGTAGTGTTCTGAAGAAGTCACGGTGTGATGAAAGCGCTTAACCTTTTTGTGAAATAAATTTTGGAGGATTCACCTGACGTGTCTACTGGTGCCTTTTGTGCTGGGCTAGTCGTGTCATAGGAACTGACTGTGTTTGTGCTTACACTAGCCATGTATATCCAAATGTCCCATACAGTATTCTCACACCTCTTGCTACTGTAATGACAGCACATAGAAGCATATTATGTACAGGGAATTAAGTACACTTATTAAATATGTCATTACCCTGCTATTGTATCAGACTAGAAAGTGATCACTGGTTTCCAAGGCTAAGCTATGCTCAGCAGGTGTAACCACTGCTTAACTCATTCACTCCAGAACAGCTCAGAAAAAGCTGCCTGCTTAATTCCACCATAGGAACAACAGTGCAGCTTGAGCTCATCTTCAGAAAATCCATTTCTAATACCATACAGAAAACAAATGTTCATAACTCTTTTACTATAAGAGCTAGACTAAAAATGTAAACACAAAATTTGTTCAGCAGACACTGCCCTTTCCAACAGTGTAAATGTTGGTAGTACATATCAAAGTCATTATTAAATATTTGGCAAGGAATGTTAATATTATGCATATGTTTTACCTTTTTGGAAAAGCATTTGTTTGTGTGAATGACAGCTTTAAAATGATACCTTAACCATTACTGTGTGATACTCCTTTATGGAGATATTCACAAAAATATGATTAATATAATATTTCTCATAACTGATAAATAAAAAAAAAATAATATCTCATCACCTGTAACAGACAAGAGTCTACATATCAGTGTAGAAGTTGTGCGTCTCAATGTCAGCTTCAAAATGATGCATCATTTGTGTCATCACCATGCTCCCTTGCAAAGATATGGGCATAATAATGAGAAGTACTGGAAATGTACAATTTTCATAATCCTACAAGACTAAACAAACTGTGATATCTGTACATGTATACAGTGCACAGACACAGTTCTTTTACCATATTTTAAGGAGTAACACTGTCTTCAAAATGAGGTATTATTTGGCACACTGACATGCTCCCTTGCAAAGTTATTTACCAAAATATGAAAAAAAAATCATAATTTCCATAATCTAAGTCCGAAACAAACTTTGATATCTGTACATGTGTACAACATACAGGGACAGGTCTTTTACCATGTTGGAACTAACAATACTGTCTTCAAAATAAGGTATTACTTAGCACATTCAGATGCTCCCTTGCAAAGTTATTTACCAAAATATGAAAAAAAATCATGATTTCCATAACCTAAGTCCTAAACAAACTTTTATATCTGTACATGTGTACAACGTACAGGGACAGTTCTTCTACCATGTTGGAACTATCACTACTGTCTTCAAAATGAGGTATTAGCACGTTCAGATGCTCCCTTGCAAAGTTATTTACCAAAATATGAAAAAATATCATAATTTACATAACCTAAGTCTGAAACAAACTTTGATATCTGTACATGTGTACAACATACAGGGACAGTTGTTTTACCATGTTGGAACTATCAATACTGTCTTCAAAATGAGGTATTATTTAGCACAGTCAGATGCTCCTTTGCAAAGTTATTTACCAAAATATGAAATAAAAATCATAATTTCCATAACCTAAGTCAGAAACAAACTTTGATACAGTACATTTGTACATACTGTTAACAGATAATACACATTATTCATGAAAGCTGGATACATAAAAAAGTATTATATATATATATATATATATATATATATATATATATATATATATATATATATATATATATATATATATATATATATATATATATATATATACTTGCATATATGTAAATATGTGCAAGTACAGCATGCACATACATATATGTACATATATATATATATATATATATACACACACACACACACACACACACACACACACACACACACACACACACACACAAAGAAAACATCAGGGATTTTGGAGGGTAGGTAGTTGAAGAATGAGGGGGTGGCTTGCAAAAACTCCAAGCAGAGAAAAAACATAATCTGGCTTGTGCATTCATCAATGTGATAACAATTTCTACTTATGTGAATAACAGTGACAGCTGTTGATAGTTTTACCTGAAAAGTGATAATGACTCAGTGCTATATTGTAACTGCACTTATTGTTATTTGTGATAATGACCTGACTTTCATTAGTGCAAAGTTATGCAGGCTCAGACACAGGTGATAATTGCTGCACATAACCTATTGGGTAGGCATCCATTATACCAATTATATTACCTTGTGCAGTTATGTAACACAGACTCATTATCATCTGTTAGGAGAAGACCTGAGTAGTTCAGTAAAAATAGTATAGCACTTAGATATTACTGAGCCCTTCCTCCCACCTAATGTTTACATCTGACTGCCAACGCCAGGAGAAATGCCTAAACGTATATGGTAGCTCCATGCTGGTAGTAGTCAGCAAGTAATAACCTTTACCTCACTCAGACAACTACTAAGTATAATCACAAAGAGAATTACAGGCAGAATTGTCTAAGTTATCTTGTCCATCCATGTAAGAATTAGTCCAAAGAGTAGTAATTCATGATATCTCACCTAACCATTCCTCTGGTTACAATAAGACACAGAAGTAAAAAATGCAGAAATATTGTACAAAATATCTGGTTGAGCAATGCCAACAATCATCAATAAAATAATAAGCCACTCATACCACCCAGACATTAGTCAATAGAAAGAAAGACTAAATCAGACTATATGTTCAGCATGTTTGGATATATGGATCAGCACTGTTCCTGTTATCCATCATTCCAACATTTCTACATAACTAGGGACACGTTTAAAATGTTAGCATTGTTAACCTGAGAAGTATTTCCCTAAGGAACATCTTCATTAGTATTTCCAGGTATACAAATGCAGCACCCTGACACATTCACCCAAGCAACCCCTTCAGTAAAATATTGAGGTATGCACATTGTTTTGTCTGAAGCATGTGGGAAAATGTGTTATGGTCTGATGAGACCAAGGTTGAACTTTTTGGCCACAATTCTGAAATGGACATTTGGCACAAAAACAACACTTCACATCACCAAAAGAACACCATCCCCATGGTGAAGTGGTGGCAGTATCATGCTTTGGGGTTGCTTTTCTTCAGCTGGAAATGGGGGTTTAGTCAAGATGGAGAGAATTATGAACAGTTCCAATTACCAGTCACTTTTGTCCCAAAACCTTCAGGCATCTTCTAGAAAGCTGAAGATTAAGAGGAAATTCACCTTTCACCATAACAGTGACCCCAAGCATATATCCAAATCACAAAATCATGGCTTCACTAGAAGAAAATGAAAGTTTTGGAATGGCCCAAACACAGCCCAGACTTAATGCGGTGCACAGTGACCCAAAGAGGGCTGTGCACAAGAGATACCCTCACAATCTTTCATTTGTTCCCAGTTAATTCAAGTGCACACTTGAAAGCTGGACACACTAAAAAAATGTTATCATAATCATCTCTGAAGCCTGAGCATTTTATACCATATTTGTACCACAATACTCTAACAAATAGATCAGCTCAGAGAACAGGTCATGGCCCCATGGTATGAATTACAGTAAGCCAGTGAATCAGTATAACACAGGCAGCTGCCAGGACAATAAAATGGCCAGATGGAATTTCCAATTATGCAAAAGCTTTTCTGTGACACAATAATGAATTATTTTCCCCAGTACCTCCATCACTTGTTTGTGTTGTGTATGCACAAGCACCGAAATGACACAATAAACTATTTTGCCCAGTGCTCACTTCAGCAGTTTGACCATGTATGCAGAAGCACTCCCCTGATACACCAATGAATTATATCCCCAAGCAGCATCTCCATTAGTACATGCGGGTATACACATGCACCAGAATGAAACATTCACCCAAGCGAACCCCTTCAGTAAAATGCTGAGATATGCACAATCACAAAAAATGAGACCTTTCACTAAATGACCCTTCAGTAACATTTGCTAGTATGAGCAACCACCACAATGAAGCATTCCCCCAAGCGACCTATTAAATAAAATGATGCAAGTCTCAGGGTAGGGTGGTCAAACATTTATATGCTGTTTTTGTCCATTAGGGACATGCAGGCCAAAACAGGGGGAAAATATCCGATCAACTGGGAGGCACCACAGTGGAGACTCTGGTTACTGTTCAATGACATACATAGCTACAGCTTGGTGATGATGCTATATGATCCCTCTGCAAGCTTTGGCATTTAGTCACTGTATAAGTTTTTGCATCGTTCTTTATTTTCACATGAAAAATGGACTACAGATATATTATTATTACTTAAGTCTAACAGAGGTTTGTGCAAAGTATTTCTGCCGGTGGAGGAACTGCAGCTTTGCCAACTGTCTATTGGTGGTCGAGATGTAGAGAGTAATGGCTGCACAGGTAACAATGAGGAGACAGCAGGCCAGTGAGGTGTGTAAGGCTACCCATCTAGTGTCACATGGCTTAATCCCCAGCTGGGAGAGTTTCTCGATGATACCCGAGTGGGGGACTGTGTTGAAAACCTTGGATAACTCAGGATAGGTGGTATGTATTGCTTTGCTTTCATCCAGGGCTTTGGTGATATTCTTGAAGAAGTCCACCAGGTTTAGTAAGCATGATCTATCCTTAAAGAATCTAATGTTCCAGATGGCAGTGTCCAGCAAAAGACAGTTCTTCAGTGGGTTGAGGTAGGAGAGAATGGAGATGGGGTTGATTTTATATATATATATATATATATATATATATATATATATATATATATATATATAGATATAGATATATAGATATATAGATATATATATATATATATATATATATATATATATATATATATATATATATATATATATATCCAAAAAACCAAACCCACCAGAAACGTAAAATTGACAAAAACAGTCCCAAGGCTGCAAACGAATATGCACCAATATGTAGAGAACACAAATAAAACCCAGTTGTTGCAATAATCCAAATACGATATTCCAAGTGAAAAGTTCGTGGATAAAAGCAGCTTTATTAAAAAGAGGACGTGAGCGCTTTCACTATTTAAAATAGCTTCATCAGACGTTAATATTCAAAATACCAAGCGTAATATATAGGATAGAAGCTCACGTCTCTCGGTGTTTACCAAGAAACGCAACTTCCTGTTTACAAGTTGATTCATGTCCACAACATCGTATTTACAAAATCACCTATATAAATACAACAAATAAAAAGATAAAATATTCCATTACCTTATGAAACCATAATATACATAGTGCTGGTGGTGCAAAAGCGGCACACAGCCAATCGGCATTTCCATGGGAGGGCAACACCAAGCGAATCGTCCACCACTTAGTATGCACCTGGTGACATAAGTACTAAAAGAATTTAAAATCACAATGCAAAAATATGCTCAGGTTGTGAGTATAGCGACATGTAGTCCAGCAATCAATACACTGAGCTGGAATGGATCGGGCAGAGTAGTAAGGTAATAATCGCTGCTTCAGTGCAGCAACACACAATCCAGCGATCACTTCAAAGGATCAAAATCTGATCAAGGTACCGATAGTTCGCTGCCCAATACTGGAAGTATGCGTGATGTTGTGGTTATTGGCGACTCATATCAACAGTGTCCGGTCATAGTTTAAAACATAAACAATGATATAAACATAACAAAGTGTTACAGGTCAACCATATAAACTTGGTCCAGATTTTAGCTTAAGTATATATACAAAGCATATTGCTAGCTCTCAGGAACAATACTAGGAGGTTGTCTGTAATACAGCTGTTATTATGCAATTGGTCCAATATAATAAAATTAATATTAATATAAAACAATTGATATAAGAACAATATGTGTGCAAGGATATGCGCTCTGCATTTCATACTGTCTCAAACTTCCATTTCCTTATCCAACTTGTATGCATGTAACTCAAGTATGGTGTAGATGGATGTGGTCGTGTAACATATGGAGTTTGCATACTATAAAGAAACCACTAGGAGGCCCATTTCCATGAAATACAAATACAAACCTAAACAAAAGATTGTTTATTATTTATTTACAAATCCATGGGCCAGAGTGGAAGATGTAGGCTATAAAAATGTGTACCAGGTCATGTAAATGAATGTGGGGCTCTGGGTGTATGGAATATAGCTAACCGTTACGAGATGTGGAAGTACCAGGGCTATGGGGATGTATCTCATGTGCAGAATCTGATTCAGACTTAGGCAACTCGATGTACCAATCATGGGGGTCTGCTGACCTCCTGGACATATACCCTTTATTATAACCGTCTAGATTTTAGTAAGTTTGGATACCTTCCTCAAAGGTATAGAGAATCAGATGTATCAGGGCTTGAGTCAAGCCAACCAGCTCATAGATGAAAATCTATCAACATCTGATAAAAAAGCATTATCTGCATTGAAGCAAAACAATAGTATAATCATCAAATCTGCGGACAAGGGGGGCCGTATTGTCGTAATGGACAGATCCTACTATGTTCAGACGATGATAGATATGCTCAACACACCATCTTATGAAAGGGTGGATCAAGATTTTTTACAGAGATGTATATATAGGGTTTCTTCTACCCTGGAAGACTGTTATAGACTGGGGATTCTAACCAAGGAATTATTGGATTACTTCCGGGTAGATTCACCTCTGATACCCAGTATTAGTGGCCTCCCAAAGATACATAAGGATCCAGGCAAACCCCCGTTGAGGCCCATTGTGGCAGGAGCGGGGTGGCTCACAGAGCCCATTTCAATCTATTTAGATCATAGGCTCAAGCAAGTGTTGTCTAAGTATCCATATGTTCTCAAGGATACAGGCCAATTTCTTAGTGACCTGTTTGAAGCAGTCAACTCTATTGGTGACAAATCTGAGCTACTTTTGTCGACTTTTGACGTAGTCTCATTATTTACTTGTATCCCGAATTACGAGGGTATAAGTATGGTTAGATCCCTATTGCTAGACCATATACCAATGGTGGAAACAGATTTTCTTTGTCTACTACTGGAAATAGTACTTGATAACAACATATTTGTATTTAGTAACAACATCTATAGACAATGTAATGGAGTCGCGATGGGCACAAGCTGCGCGAACTCCTATGCTAATCTGGTAATGGTAGCTTGGGAGACTAACATACTAATGAGTCATGATAGTATTGTCTTCTATAGGAGGTTTGTAGACGATTTGTTTATTCTCTGGAGGGGTACTAAGCACTCCCTCATGCAGTTCTACAATCACCTCAACGATCTATCAGGCTTCCTCAAATTTACAATCGAGTCATCTCCTGTATCCATCAATTATTTGGATACCACCATCACCAAGCAAGGCGACAATATATCCACCTGTATTTTCAGGAAGACATGCTATGTACCATCATACCTGGCTAGTGATAGCATGCATGATCAAAAAATTTTCAACAATATAGTTAAAGGTCAAGCACTTCGTCTTTCTCGTTTATGTTCATCTCAACCTGATTTTGTACAGCAATTGAATCAGCTCAAGGAAAATTTTGTTGCCAGGGGATATGATCGTACAATGGTTGAGACCCAATGTCACACTGCATACACATTGAGAAATACTCGAGGAAGACCCTATTTTGGAGAGAGACAGTCCAATGTTTCCAAGAAACCTGAATATAATAAACAACTACCTATACTCATGCCACTGGGCACCAATATACCCTTTGTACAACAGGTTATTAATGACAATTGGAACTCATTAATGGCAAACCAAGAAATAAAACAAATCGTGGGCAATTGTCCTAGATATATTTTCAAGAACAGCAACAACTTGAAGCAAATATTATGCTATCCAAAGCTATCTAACACCATCATAGATGAGATTCCACCCTGGCAAATGGGTACGAAGCAATGTGGGTCCTGTGCCCAGTGTGCCTATATAGACAGTTCCAGATTTTTTAGGTGTCCCAATGATGGGAAACTTTGGGAACTGCACCACAGTTCAAATTGCAATACCAAGAATGTGATTTATGTGGCATATTGCCGGACTTGTTTCACATTTTATGTTGGAAAGACGAATAGAACCCTTAGGGAAAGAATCCGTGATCACCTCTATGCATATGGAAGGAAGGAAACTTGCAGTGCCATCTCTAAGCACATGCTTATATCTGGAGATGATCACAAATTTCTATTCCAGGTCTTACAGGTGGTGCACCCTAACTCTAGGTTAGGGGACCTCGTCAACATCACAGAGGAATTAGAATTAAAGTGGATACTCAGGCTAGGTGCACATAGGTGCCTAGGCCTGAATGAGACATTATCCTTGAGACCCTTACTAAAATCTAGACGTTTATAATAAAGGGTATATGTCCAGGAGGTCAGCAGACCCCCATGATGGGTACATCGAGTTGCCCAAGTCTGAATTAGATTCTGCACATGAGATACATCCCCATAGCCCTGGTACTTCCACATCTCGTAACGGTTAGCTATATTCCATACACCCAGAGCCCCACATTTATTTACATAACCTGGTACACATTTTTTATAGTCTACATCATCCACTCTGGCCCATGGACTTGTAAATAAACAATAAATAATCTTTTGTTTAGGTTTGTATTTGTATTTCATGGAAATGGGCCTCCAATTGGTTTTTTATAGTATGCAAGCACCATATGTTACACGACCATATCCATCTACACCATACTTGAGTTATATGCATATAAGTTGGATAAGGAAATGGAAGTTTGAGACATTATGCAATGCAGAGCGCACATCCTTGTACACATATTGTTCTTATATCAATTGATTTATATTAATTTTATTTTATTGGACCAATTGCACAATAACAGCTGTATTACAGACAACCTCCTAGTATTGTTCCTGAGAGCTAGCAATATACTTTGTATATGTACTTAAGCTAAAATCTGGACCAAGTTTATATGGTTGACCTGTAACACCTTGTTATGTTTATATCATTGCTTATGTTTTAAATCATGACCGGACACTGTTGATATGAGTCGCCAACAACGACATCATCACACATACTTCCAGTATTGGGCAGCGAACTATCGGTACATTGAACAGATTTTGATCTTTTGAATTGATCGTTGGATTTTATGTTGCTGCACTGGAAGCAGCGATTATTACTTTACTACTCTGGCCGATCCATTCCAGCTCAGTGTATTGATTGCTGAACTACATGTCGCTATACTCATAACCTGAGCACATTTTTGCATCGTGATTTTAAATTCTTTTAGTACTTACGTTACCAGGTGCATACTAAGTGGTGGACGATTCGCTTGTTGGATGGTGATGCCATGGAAATGCCGATTGGCTGTGTGCCGCTTATGCACCACCAGCACTATGTATATTATGGTTTCATAAGGTAATGGAACATCTCATCTTTTTAGTTGTGGTATTTATATAGATGATTTTGTAAACACTATGTTGTGGACATGAATCAACTTGTAAACAGGAAGTTGCGTTTCTCGGCAAACACCGAGAGACGTGAGCTTCTATCCTATATATTACGTTTGGTATTTTGATTATCAACGTCTGATGAAGCTATTCTAAATAGTGAAAGCGCTCACGTCCTCTTTCTTCTTTTTTAATAAAGCTGCTTTTATCCACGAACCTTTCACTTGGAACATCGTTATTTGGATTATTGCAACAACTGGGTTCAATTGGTGTTTTCAACATATTGGTGCATATTCGTTTGCAGCCTTGGGACTGTTTTTGTCAATATATATATATATATATATATATATATATATATATATATATATATATATATATAGATATATATATATATATATATATATATATATATATATATATATATATATATATATATATATATATATATATATATATATATATATATATATATATATATACACACACACACACACACACACACACACACACACACACACACACACACACACACACACACACACACACTGTATGCACAAGCACTTTACTGACTCCAACATTAACCATTCCCACCAATTACCCCTTCAGCAGTCCTTCCAAGTATGGCCATGAACCAAAACGACACATTGCCTGACCCCTTCAGCAGTATATCTGAGTATACGCAACCACTAATCAGGATTTGCAGGCAGAATGACAGCAATGGGGAAGAAAGACCATTCCAATAGTATTAGAAGCAACAGAGCGCAGAAGTTCTACATTCCTGATCTAACAGTCTTTATTGACAAGGCTAGCTTATTTTTCTCCCGAATGTGAAAAACATCCCGGAGTGGGGGGGGGGGCAGAAAGCACAATTACTATGGAAAATAAGAGGGTATTGGCACCATTTTAAAATATGTAATAAGGTAGAAATGTAATTGCTTTGACAGCACAAATGTGGTGTTAAGAACAGAAACAAAAAGCGTTATGGCACAAACCAGGAGAAAGATCATGGCAATGCTGTCACATAAACAATTTTATCCACCTTCACACTCATAAAAACATTCCACACAAAAAGGACACAGCTGTGCCACCTTATAACCACATTTCCCAACATCTCACATTATCACAATTAGCAGGTCTCCATCCCACTCCATCAGCAGCAACCACAGGAACAGAATGAGACACTGCATCTGACAACGACGGGGGGAGGGGGGTGCAGCTATCTCTGGAGATATGGGCTCAGTTGGAGCTTGTCACACCTCACACTGTGCAAATACATGCACACCTCTCATCACTTGTAAACTCCTTCAATTGACGAAAACAAAAAGTCAAACAGCAAGCCCCTTAACAGTTAAGCTGTCAAAACAAGAGTGTAGTTAATAGCACTAATAAGATATTACATCAAAATGAACACAATCAATAATCAAATAAATTGTTTCCTATAATCCCTTGCAATAACCAAACAAATAAGATGAGTGCATGTCACAGGAAATTTGCCCTTACCTTACTTAGCTGCTGTAGTCAGAGAAAGTGCCGGCCGGGCCTACGAACTTTCCTCCTACAGCTAGCAGTATAATGGTTGCCTCCACCGCTGCAGTGTAACAGTATAAAACTCAGCTGTGTATGATTACTTTACTGATACAGCAAATACTCCTATGGCCTGTCAGAGGCACAGAGAGCAGAGTCTACTGGTCAACAGCGACCTGCGTTCGGTAGCTTGTTTGTATATGTTTTTCCCTCTCCCTGATCGTATGGCAAAAGGGTAACTCTACATTCAGCAGATATCTATCCAGGTCACAACTACTATCGCTATACATGCCAAGCCTCCAAGAGGTGCAAAACTAATGACAATGTGCCCATTATAAGAAAATCAAAACTCTTTTACATTTTCAAAAAAAAATAAAATAGCCGAAAAAAAAAAACTTTATGCACTGTTGGGTTTTAGCATCGTGTTTTTTTACCTGACTCCCTCTTACAACACACCCAAGCTTAGTTCTCAATAAAGTATCATAGTTGCACATTGTGGCTAACAAATCAATAGTTTGCTAAAAAATGTACTTTAAGAATGAATAAATTAGTAAAGGTATACGTGTGGGGTCGTATGCAGTGTCCTGTATCCTGACTGCAGACCAAGCTGTTACATGGACAGAAAATAAGGTTTGCCATTTTAATTGCATTGAAGCAGTGCTACGGTAATTGTTTGCAAAATATTTCCTGACTGCAGGGAGTTCAGCATACGAAACCATGTTAACTAAACAAAGAAATATTCTATTTAAAAAAGAAATATTCTTTAAAAATAAAAAAAAAAAAAAAGGGACAACGGAGGTACCAGCGCTTATCGAGCAAAAAAAGGCACTGACCTATAGAAATAAGCTAGCCTGCATAAAGCTGAAGGTGGATAAGCAGGCTTACAGTAGAGTAATTAGAATGTGCATTTATCAGCATGGGGGTAACCTTTGTGGTGAAAAGCATATTTCTGCTTTTGATAGAAAAAAGCTGCTAATTGTTACTTGTAAAAGGCCACACACCTTATCCTGGAGCTCAGGATCCTCGTGAATCCAGCTGTAAAAGTTGGTCCGTGTTGTATGGTAACACAGAAGAATGCATGGGTATAAAGGCACAGAAACTGTAAATATGAGTGAGTAGTCCCTATAACGTTCCGACTGTCATTTTGAATACTGTGCTGTCAGAGCAAAACAAAAGAACATAATTTTGGGGATGGAGGTGTAATGCAAGTGGTGGCTTGGA